>NW_024044880.1:0-217101 GCF_015852505.1 Tachyglossus aculeatus
TTTGTACTTCCCAAGCGCTTAGTACAGTGCTCTGCACATAGTAAGCGCTCAATAAATACGATTGATGATGATGATGATGATGATGATGATCCCCCGCGCTCTGCCTAGTGCTATCCTCTACGCTCTGCCTAGTGCTGTCCCCCTCCGGCTCTGCCTAGTGCTATCCCCCCCAGCTCTGCCTAGTTCTATCCCCACCCCCACCCCAGCTCTGCCCGGTGCTATTCCCCCCGGCTCTGCCGGGTGTTATACCCCACCCCGCTCTGCCCGGTGCTATCCCCCCTGGCTCTGCCCGGTGCTATCCCCCCCGGCTCTGCCCGGTGCTATCACCCCCTGCTCTGCCCGGTGCTATCTCCCCCGGCTCTGCCCGGTGCTATCCCCCCCTGCTCTGCCAAGTGCTATCACCCCCGGCTCTGCCTAGTGCTATCCCCTCCCACTTTACCTAGTGCTATCCACCCCTCCCTGCTCTGGCTAGTGCTATGCCCCCCTTCGCTGCCTAGTGCTATGCCCCCCTGCTCTGCCTAGTGCTTACCCCCCCAGGCTCTGCATAGTGCTATCATCCCGGCTATACCTAGTGATATCCCCCTGCCCCCCCCCCCCAACCCCGGCTCTGGCTAGTGCTATCCCCCCCGCCTCTGCCTAGTGCTATCCCCCAACTCTGCCTAGTGCTATCCACCCCTGCTCTCCCTAGGGCTATGCCCCTTGCCTAGTGGTATCTCCCCCAACCTAGTGCTATCACCCCTGCCTAGTGCTATCCTCCCGAGCTGCCTAGTGCTATCCCCCGCTCCAGCTAGTGCTACCCCACCAATCCGCCTAGTGCTATTCCCCCCCGCTGCTCTGCCAAGTGCTATCCCCCCCTGCTCTGCCTTGTGCTATCCCCACTTGCTCTGCCTGGGGCTATCCCTCCCCCTGCTCAGCCTAGTGCTATCCCCCCCCCCCGCTCTGCCTATTGCTATCCCCCCACCCCCGGCTCTGCCTAGTGCTATCCGCCCCGGCTCTGCCTAGTGCAATCCCCCCACCCGGCTCTGCCTAGTGCTATCCCCCCGCCATCTGCTCTGCCTAGTACTAGCCCCCCCGCTCTGCCTAGTGCTATCCCCCCTGCTCTGCCTTGTGCTATCCCCCCCACTCTCCCTAGTGTTATGCCCCATGCCTAGTGCTATCTCCCTGGACCTTGTGCTATCACCCCCGCCTAGTGCTATCCTCCCGCTCTGCCTAGTGCTATCCTCCCGCTCTGCCTAGTGCTATCCTCCCGCTCTGCCTAGTGCTATCCTCCTGCTCTGCCTAGTGCTATCCCCCGCGCACTGCCTAGTGCTATCCCCCGCGCTCTGCCTAGTGCTATCCCCCGCGCTCTGCCTAGTGCTATCCCCCCTGCTCTGCCTAGTGCTATCTCCCCACTCTGCCCGGTGCTATCCCCCCCGGCTCTGCCCGGTGCTATCACCCCCTGCTCTGCCCGGTGCTATCCCCCCCCGGTTCTGCCCGGTGCTATCCCCCCCTGCTCTGCCAAGTGCTATCACCCCTGGCTCTGCCTAGTGCTATCCCCTCCCACTTTACCTAGTGCTATCCGCCCCTCCCCGCTCTGGCTAGTGCTATGCCCCCCTTCTCTGCCTAGTGCTATGCCCCCCTGCTCTGCCTAGTGCTTACCCCCCCCCCCAGGCTCTGCATAGTGCTATCATCCCCGGCTATGCCTAGTGATATCCCCCCGCCCCCACCCCCACCCCGGCTCTGGCTAGTGCTATCCCCCCCGCCTCTGCTTAGTGCTATCCCCCCACCCCGCTCTGCCTAGTGCTATCCCCCCACTCTGCCTAGTGCTATCCACCCCTGCTCTCCCTAGGGCTATGCCCCCTGCCTAGTGGTATCTCCCCCAACCTAGTGCTATCACCCCTGCCTAGTGCTATCCTCCTGAGCTGTCTAGTGCTATCCCCCGCTCCAGCTAGTGCTACCCCACCAATCCGCCTAGTGCTATTCCCCCCCGCTGCTCTGCCAAGTGCTATCCCCCCCTGCTCTGCCTTGTGCTATCCCCACTTGCTCTGCCTGGGGCTATCCCTCCCCCTGCTCAGCCTAGTGCTATCCCCCCACCCCCCGCTCTGCCTATTGCTATCCCCCCACCCCCGGCTCTGCCTAGTGCTATCCGCCCCGGCTCTGCCTAGTGCAATCCCCCCACCCGGCTCTGCCTAGTGCTATCCCCCCGCCATCTGCTCTGCCTAGTACTAGCCCCCCCGCTCTGCCTAGTGCTATCCCCCCTGCTCTGCCTTGTGCTATCCCCCCCACTCTCCCTAGTGTTATGCCCCATGCCTAGTGCTATCTCCCTGGACCTTGTGCTATCACCCCCGCCTAGTGCTATCCTCCCGCTCTGCCTAGTGCTATCCTCCCGCTCTGCCTAGTGCTATCCTCCTGCTCTGCCTAGTGCTATCCCCCGTGCACTGCCTAGTGCTATCCCCCGCGCTCTGCCTAGTGCTATCCCCCGCGCTCTGCCTAGTGCTATCCCCCCCTGCTCTGCCTAGTGCTATCTCCCCACTCTGCCCGGTGCTATCCCCCCCGGCTCTGCCCGGTGCTATCACCCCCTGCTCTGCCCGGTGCTATCCCCCCCCGGTTCTGCCCGGTGCTATCCCCCCCTGCTCTGCCAAGTGCTATCACCCCTGGCTCTGCCTAGTGCTATCCCCTCCCACTTTACCTAGTGCTATCCGCCCCTCCCCGCTCTGGCTAGTGCTATGCCCCCCTTCTCTGCCTAGTGCTATGCCCCCCTGCTCTGCCTAGTGCTTACCCCCCCCCAGGCTCTGCATAGTGCTATCATCCCCGGCTATGCCTAGTGATATCCCCCCGCCCCCACCCCCACCCCGGCTCTGGCTAGTGCTATCCCCCCCGCCTCTGCTTAGTGCTATCCCCCCACCCCGCTCTGCCTAGTGCTATCCCCCCACTCTGCCTAGTGCTATCCACCCCTGCTCTCCCTAGGGCTATGCCCCCTGCCTAGTGGTATCTCCCCCAACCTAGTGCTATCACCCCTGCCTAGTGCTATCCTCCTGAGCTGTCTAGTGCTATCCCCCGCTCCAGCTAGTGCTACCCCACCAATCCGCCTAGTGCTATTCCCCCCCGCTGCTCTGCCAAGTGCTATCCCCCCCTGCTCTGCCTTGTGCTATCCCCACTTGCTCTGCCTGGGGTATCCCTCCCCCTGCTCAGCCTAGTGCTATCCCCCCACCCCCCGCTCTGCCTATTGCTATCCCCCCACCCCCGGCTCTGCCTAGTGCTATCCGCCCCGGCTCTGCCTAGTGCCATCCCCCCACCCGGCTCTGCCTAGTGCTATCCCCCCCGCCATCTGCTCTGCCTAGTACTAGCCCCCCCACTCTGCCTAGTGCTATCCCCCCTGCTCTGCCTTGTGCTATCCCCCCCACTCTCCCTAGTGTTATGCCCCATGCCTAGTGCTATCTCCCTGGACCTTGTGCTATCACCCCCGCCTAGTGCTATCCTCCCACTCTGCCTAGTGCTATTCTCCCGCTCTGCCTAGTGCTATCCTCCCGCTCTGCCTACTGCTATCCTCCCCCTCTGCCTAGTGCTATCCCCCGCGCTCTGCCTAGTGCTATCCCCCGCACTCTGCCTAGTGCTATCCCCCGCGCTCTGCCTAGTGCTATCCCCCGCGCTCTGCCTAGTGCTATCCCCCCTGCTCTGCCTAGTGCTATCCCCCCTGCTCTGCCTAGTGCTATCTCCCCACTCTGCCTAGTGCTGTCCCCCCCGGCTCTGCCTAGTGCTATCCCCCCTGGCTCTGCCTAGTGCTATCCTCCCGCTCTGCCTAGTGCTATCCTCCCCCTCTGCCTAGTGCTATCCCCCGCGCTCTGCCTAGTGCTATCCCCTGCGCTCTGCCTACTGCTATCCCCCGCGCTCTGCCTAGTGCTATCCCCCGGGCTCTGCCTAGTGCTATCCCCCTGCTCTTCCTAGTGCTATCCCCCGTGCTCTGCGTAGTGCTATCCCCCCTGTTCTGCCTAGTGCTATCCCCCCTGCTCTGCCTAGTGCTATCCCCCCTGCTCTGCCTAGTTCTATCCCCCCTGCTCTTCCTAGTGCTATCTCCCCACTCTGCCTAGTGCTGTCCCCCCCCGGCTCTGCCTAGTGCTATCCCCCCTGGCTCTGCCTAGTGTTATCCCCCCCGGCTCTGCCCGTGGTATCCCCCACCACCCGGCTCTGTCCGGTGCTATTCCCCCCGGCTCTGCCTGGTGCTGTCCCCCTCGGCTCTGCCCGGTGTTATCCCCTCCGGCTCTTCCCGGTGTTATCCCACCCAGCTCTTCCCGGTGCTATCCACCCCGGCTCTGCCCGGTGCTATCCCCCCGTTTTCTGCCAAGTGCTATCCCCCCCGGCTCTACCTAGTGCTATCCCCTCCCGCTTTATGTAGTGCTATCCCCCCACCCCCGCTCTGGCTAGTGCTATGCCCCCCTTCTCTGCCTACTGCTATGCCCCCTTGCTCTGCCTAGTGCTTACCCCCCCAGGCTCTGCATAGTGCTATTCCCCCCTGCCCCCGGCACTTCCTAGTGCTATCACCCCTGGCTCTGCCTAGTGCAATCCCCCCCGGCTCTGCCTTGTGCTATCCCCTCGCACCCTGCTCTGCCTAGTACTAGCCCCCCCGCTCTGCCTAGTGCTATTCCCCCTGCTCTGCCTAGTGCTATCTCCCCGCTCTGCCTAGTGCTATCCCCCCTGTTCTGCCTTGTGCTATCCCCCCCTACTCTCCCTAGTGCTATACCCCATGCCTAGTGCTATCTCCCCGGACCTTGTGCTATCACCCCCGCCTAGTGCTATCCTCCCACTCTGCCTAGTGCTATCCTCCCGCTCTGCCTAGTGCTATCCTCCCGCTCTGCCTAGTGCTATCCTCCGCACTCTGCCTAGTGCTATCCTCTGTGCTCTGCCTAGTGCTGCCCCCCCCCCCCCACCAGCTCTGCCTAGTTCTATCCCCCCCGCACTCCGGCTCTGCCCGGTGCTATTCCCCCCGGCTCTGCCCGGTGCTGTTCCCCCCGGCTCTGCCCGGTGCTATCCCCCTCGGCTCTGCCCGGTGTTATCCCCTCCCCGCTCTGCCTTGTGCTATCCCCTCCCCGCTCTGCCTTGTGCTATCCCCCTGCTTCGCAAAGTGCTATTCCCCCTGCTCTGCCCAGTGCTATCCCCCTGCTCCACCTAGTGCTATCCACCCCCCCCGCTCTGCCCAGTGCTATTCCCCCTCCCCGGCTCTGCCCAGTGCTATTCCCACCCCCGCTCTGCCTAGTGCTATCCCCCCCCAGCTCTGCCTAGTGCTATCCCCGTCAGCTCTGCCTAGTGCTATCCCCCCCTGCTCTGCCTAGTGCTATCCCCCCCCTGCTCTGCCTAGTGCTATCCCCCCCTGCTCTGCCCAGTGCAATCCCCCCTGACTCTGCCCAGTGCAATCCCCCCTGACTCTGCCCAGTGCAATCCCCCCGCCTCTGCCCAGTGCAATTCCCCCTGGCTCTGCCCAGTGCTATCCCCCCTGCTCTCCCTAGTGCTATGCCCCCTGCCTAGTGCTATCTACCCCCGCCTAGCGCTATCACCCCCGCCCAGTGCTATCCTCCCCCTCTGCCGAGTGATATCCCCCCACTCCGCCTAATGCTACCCTCACTGCTCTGCCTAGTGCTATCACCCCGTGCTCTTCCTAGTGCTATCCCCCCATGGTCTGCCTAGTGCTATCTCCCTGTTCTGCCTAGTGCTATCTCCCTGCTCTGCCTAGTGCTATCCCCCTTCTTCGCCAAGTGCTATCCTCCCCGCTCTGACCAGTGCTATCCCCCTGCTCCACCTAGTGCTATCCCCCCTGCTCTACCCAGTGCTATCCCCCACTGCTCTGCCCAGTGCTATTCCCCCCCGCCCCCGTTCTGCCGAGTGCTATTCCCCCCCGCCGGTCTGCCTAGTGCTATCTCCCCCAGCTCTGCCTAGTTCTATCCCCCCCTGCTCTGCCTAGTGCTATCCCCACCTGCTCTGCCCAGTGCAATCCCCCCTGGCTCTGCCCAGTGCTATCACCCCCGGCTCTGCCCAGTGCTATCCCCCCCCAGCTCTGCCCAGTACTATCCCCCCCCAGCTCTGCCCAGTGCTTTCCCCCTGGTTCTGCCCAGTGTTATCCCCCCCGGCTATGCCCAGTGCTATCCCCCCTGGATCTGCCCAGTGCTATCCCCCCCTGCAATGCCCAGTGCTATCCCCCCTGGCTCTGCCCAGTGCTATCCACCCTGGCTCTGCCCAGTGCTATCCACCACTGCTGTGCTCAGGGCTATCCCCTGCTTCTCTGCCCAGTGCTATCCCCCACTTCTCTGCCCAGTGCTATCCCCCCCTGCTCTCCCCAGTGCTCTCCCCCACTGCTCTTCCCAGTGCTATCCCCCCCCCAGCTCTGCCCAGTGATATCCCCCCCCAGCTCTGCCCAGTGATATCCGCTCACTGCTCTGTCAAGTGCTATCCCCCCTGCTCGGCTTAGTGCTACCCCGCCCTGCTCTGCCTAGTGCTATCCCCTCTGCTCTGCCTAGTGCTATCCCCCCTGCTCTGCCTAGTGCTATCCACCCCTGCTCTCCCTTCTGCTATACCCTCTGCCTAGTGGTATCTCCCCCTGCCTAGTGCTATCCTCCCGCTCTGCCTAGTGCTATCCCCCAGCTCCACCTAGTGCTATCCCCCTGCTCCACCTAGTGCTATCCCCCTGCCCTGCCTTGGGCGTTTCCCCCCCCTCCCCCCTCCCTGCCAAGGGCTGTCGCCCCCCCCTCCCCCCGCCCAGCTCCACCTAGTGCTATCCCCTAGCTCCACTTAGTGCTATCCCCTAGCTCCATCTAGTGTTATCCCCCCACTCAGCCTAGGGCTGTCGTCCCCCACCCCGTCTAGGGCTGTCGCCCCCCTCCTCGCCTAGTGCTGTCGCCCCCCCACCTTGCTTAGTGCTGTCACCCCCCCCCCCCGCCTCGCCTAGTGCTGTTGCCCCCCCAGCCCTGCCTAGGGCTGTCGCCCCCTGCCCTGCCTAGGGCTGTTGCCCCCCTCCCAGCCTAGGGCTGTTGCCCCCTGCTCCACCTAGGGCTGTCGCCCCCTACCCCACCTAGAGCTGTCATCCCCTGTCCCGCTTAGGGCTGTTGCCCCCCTGCCCTGCCTAGTGCTATCCCCCAGCTCCATCTAGTGCTATCCCCCCATTCCGTCTAGTGCTATCCCCCTGTTCCGTCTAGTGCTATCCACTCCGCTCCACCTAGGGCTGTCGCCCACCACCTCGCCTAGTGCTGTTGCCCCCCCCCCCCACCTCACCTAATGCTATCGCCCTCGTTCTGCCTAGTGCTATACCCCCCGCCTAGTGCTTTCCCCCCTGGTCCGTCATGTGCTATCCCCTCGCTTCGCCTACTGCTATCCCCCCCTCCTCTGCCTAGTGCTATCTACCCCACCTAGTGCTGTCCCCCCGCTCCATCTAGTGCTATCTCCCCAATCCTCCTAGGGCTGTCGCCCCCTCCCCGACTAGGGTTGTTGCCCCCACGGTCCGCCTACTGCTATCCCCCTGCTCCGCCTACTGCTATCCCCCCCCCCACCTAGTGCTGTCCCCCCCACTCCATCTAGTGCTATCGCCCCACTCCGTCTAGTGTTATCAACCCGCTTCATCTAGTGCTATCCCCCTGCTCCGTCTAGTGCTATCCCCCTGCTCTGTCTAGTACTATCCCCCCATTCCTCCTAGGGCTGTTGCCTCCCGCCCCGCCTAGTGCTGTCGCCCCTCGCCCTGCCTAGTGCTGTTGCCCCCTGCCCTCCCTAGGGCTGTCGCCCTCCCGGCTCCACCTAGTGCTATCCCCCCGCTCCGCCTAGTGCTATCCGCCCACTCCGCCTAGGGCTGTCGCCCCCTGCCCCGACTAGGTTTGTTGCCCCCACGCTCCATCTAGTGCTATCCTCCCCACTCTGCCTAGTGCTTCCCCCCCCGCTCCGCCTAGTGCTGTCCCCCACTCCGTCTAGTGCTATCTCCCCGCTCTGCCAAGTGCTATCCCCCCACTCTGCCAAGTGCTATCCCCCCACTCTGCCAAGTGCTATCCCCCCGCTCTGCCAAGTGCTATCTCCCCACTCTGCCAAATACTATCCCCCCGCTCTGCCAAGTGCTATCCCCCCGCTCCGCCTGATGCTATCCCACTGCTCCATCTGGTGTTATCCCCCCGCTCCGCCTAGGGCTGTCTCCCCCCTTCTCCGCCTAGTGCTATCCCCCTTCTCCGCCTAGTGCTATTCCCCACTCCACCTAGTGCTATCCCCCCGCTCCGCCTCGGGTTGTCACCCCCCCGGCTCGACTAGTATTGTCGCCACCCCACTCCGTCTAGTGCTATCCCCCTGCTCCTCCTAGTGCTATCCCCCCCCCAACTCTGCCTAGTGCTATCCTCCCCACATAGTGCTGTCCCCCCCGCCTCGTCTAGTGCTATCCCCCCACTTCGTCTAGTGCTATCCCCCCGCTTCGTCTAGTGCTATCCCCCCTGCTCCGCCTAGTGCTATCCCCCTGCTCCGCCTAGTGCCATCCCCCTGCTCCGCCTAGGGCTGTCGCCCCCTGCTCTGCCTAGTGCTATCCCCCCCCGCCTAGTGCCATCCCCCAGCTCCACCTACTGCTATTCCCCCCAGCTCTGCCTAGGGCTGTTGCCCCCCAGCCCTGCCTAGGGCTGCTGCCCCCCGGCCCCGCCTAGGGCTGTCGACCCCCGGCCCCGCCTAGGGCTGTCGCCCCCCGGCCCCGCCTAGGGCTGTTGCCCCCCCCGCCCCGCCTAGGGCTGTTGCCCCCCAGCCCCACCTAGGGCAGTTCCCCTGCTCTGCCTAGTGCTATTCCCCCGCTCTGCCTAGTGCTATCCCCCCGCTCTGCCTAGTGCTAGCCCCCAGCTCTGCCTAGTGCTATCCCCCAGCTCTGCCTAGTGCTAGTCCCCAGCTCTGCCTAGTGCTAGCCCCCAGCTCTGCCTAGTGCTAGCCCCCAGCTCTGCCTAGTGCTATCCCCCAGCTCTGCCTAGTGCTATCCCCCTGCTCTGCCTAGTGGTATCTCCCCACTCCATCTAGGGCTGTCACCCCACTCCATCTAGGGCTGTCACCCCCGCCCTGACTACGGTTGTCGCCCCCCACCCCCGTTCTGCCTAGTGCTATCCCCCCTGCTCCGCCTAGTGCTGTCCCCCCAGCTCCGTCTAGTGCTATCCCCCCGCTCCACCTAGTGCTATCCCCCCGCTCTGTCTAGGGCTGTCACCACCTACCCCGACTAGGGTTGTTGCCCCCACTCTCTGTCTAGTGCTATCCCCCTGCTCCGTGTAGTGCTATCCCCCCCACTCTGCCTAGTGCTATCCCCCCCAACCCGCTCCACCTAGTGCTATCCCCCCTGCTCTGTCTAGGGCTATCCCTCCGCCCTGACTTGGGCTGTCTCCACCGCCCCCCACCCTGCCAAGGGCTGTCGCCCCCACACTCCAACTAGTGCTATCCCTCCACCCCACCTAGTCCTATCCCCCCACTCCATCCAGTGTTATCCCCCCACCCCACCTAGGGCTGTCGCCCCCCACCCCACCTAGGGTTGTCGCCCCCCGCCTCGCCTAGGGCTGTCGCCCCCCGCCTCACCTAGTGCTGTTGCCCCACCGCCCCGCCTAGTGCTGTCGCCCCACCGCCCTGCCTAGTGCTGTCGCCCACCTCCCCTCCTAGGGCTGTCGCACCCCACCCCCACTAGGGCTGTTGCCCCCCTGCCCCGCCTAGGGCTATCCCCCCCTGCTCTGCCTAGTGCTATCCCCCTGCTCCATCTAGCGCTATCCCCCTGCTCCGTCTAGTGCTATCCCCTGGCTCCGTCTAGTGCTATGCCCCCACTCCGTCTAGTGCTATGCCCCCCTCTCCGTCTAGTGCTATCCCCCCCCGCTCCATCTAGTGCTATCCCCCGCTCCGTCTAGTGCTATCCCCCCGCTCCATCTAGTGCTATCCCCCCACTCCGTCTAGTGCTATCCCCCTGCTCCGTCTAGTGCTATCGCTCCGCTCCTCCTTGGGCTGTTGACCCCCACCCCGCCTAGGGCTGTCGCCCCCTGCCACACCTAGGGCTGTTGCCCCCCTGCCCCGCCTAGGGCTGTTGACCCCCTGCCCCGCCTAGGGCTGTTGCCCCCCTTCCCCGCCAAGGGCTATCCCCCACGCTTTGCCTAGTGCTATCCCCCGGCTCTGCCTAGTGCTATCAGCCCACTCCGTCTAGTGCTATCTCCCCGCTCCATCTAGTGCTATCGCCCCACTCCGCCTAGGGCTGTCACCCCCTGCCCCGACTACGGTTGTCGCCCCCCCGCTCCGCCTAGTGCTATCCCCTCCTCCTCTGCCTAGTGCTATTCCCTCTGCCTAGTGCTGTCCCCCCAGCTCCATTTAGTGCTATCCCCATGCTCTGTCTAGTGCTATCCCCCCGCTCTTTCTAGTGCTATCCCCCACTCTGCCTAGGGCTGTTGCTCCCTGCCCCGACTAGGGTTGTTGCCCCACTGCTCCGTCTAGTGCTATCCCCCCCTGCTCTGCCTAGTGCTATCCCTGCCGCCTAGTGCTGTCCCCCCCGCTCCATCTAGGGCTATCCCCCTGCTCCATCTAGGGCTATCCTCCCACTCCGCCTACTGCTATCCCCCTGCTCCGCCTACTGCTATCCCCCTGCTCCGTCTAGTGCTATCCCCCCGCTCCGCCTAGGGCTGTCACCCCCTGCCCCGATTAGGGTTGTTGCCCCCACGCTCCCTCTAGTGCTATCCCCCCACTCTGCCTATTGCTATCCCCCACCGCTCTGCCTAGTGCTATCCCCCCCCGCTCTGCCTAGTGCTATCCCCCCCTGCTCTGCCTAGTGCTATCCCCCCGCCTAGTGCTGTCCCTCTGGCTCCGTCAAGTGCTGTCCCCCCTGCTCTGCCTACTGCTATCCCCCCGACCTAGTGCTATCCCCCCGACCTAGTGCTATCCCCCCGACCTAGTGCTATCCCCCCGCTCCGTCTAGTGCTATCCCCCCGTTCCATCTAGTGCTATCCCCCCGGCTCCGTCTAGTGCTAACCCCCGGCTCCGTCTAGTGCTATGCCCCGCTCCTAGTGTTATCCCCCAGCTCCGTCTAGTGCTATCCCCCCGCTCCATCTAGTGCTATCCCCCCGCTCCATCTAGTGCTATCCCCCCGCTCCATCTAGTGCTATCCCCCCGCTCTGTCTAGTGCTATCCCCCCGCTCCGTCTAGTGCTATCCCCATGCTCCGTCTAGTGCTATCCCCCCGCTCCGTCTAGTGCTATCCCCCCGCTCCGCCTAGTGCTATCCCCCCTGCTCTGCCTAGTGCTATTCCCCCTCCCCCGCCTAGTGCTATCCCCCCTCCCCTGCCTAGTGCTATCCCCCCTCCCCCGCCTAGTGCTATCCCCCTCCCCTAGTGCTATCCCCCCCGCCTAGTGCTATCCCCCCCACCTAGTGCTATCCCCCCCGCCTAGTGCTATCCCCCCCCCCGCCTAGTGCTATCCCCCCCACCTAGTGCTATCCCCCCCGCCTAGTGCTATCCCCCCCGCCTAGTGCTATCCCTCCCAACTAGTGCTATCCCCCACGCCTAGTGCTATCCCCCCTTCCTAGTGCTGTCCGTTCCCCGCTCTAGCTAGTGCTATTCCCCCCGCCGACCCGCTTTGTCTAGGGCTGTCGCCCCACGCCCCGCCTAGGGCTGTCTCGTCCACCGCGCCACCTAGGGCTGTCAACCCCCAGCCCCAACTAGTGCTATCCCCCAGCTCTGCCTAGTGCTATCCCCCAGCTTTGCCTAGTGCTATCCCCCCGCTCTGCCTAGTGCTATCCCCCTGCTCTGCCTAGTGCTATCCCCCCGATCCGTGTAGTTCTATCCCCCCACTCTGACTAGGGTTGTCGCCCTCTGCCCCGACTTGGGTTGTTACCTCCTCGCTCCGTCTAGTGCTATCCCCCTGCTCCACCTTGTGCTATCCCCTCCTGCTCTTCCTAGTGCTATTCCCCGCACTGCCTAGGGCTGTCTCTCCCCTGCTCCATCTAATGCTACCCTCCAGCTCCGGCTAGTGTTATCCCCCCAGCCCCGCCTAGGGCTGTCGCCCCCCGCCCCGCCTGGGGCTGTCGCCCTCCCCCCCCCCGCCGGCCTGGGGCTGTCCCCCCTGCCCCGCCCCGCGTAGGGCTGTCGCCCCCCGCTCCATCTAGTGTTATCCCCATGCTCCACCTAGGGCTGTCGCCCCCCGCCTCTCCTAGTTCTGTCGCCCCCACCCCCTCCTCGCCTAGTGCTATCCCCACCGCTCTGCCTAGTGCTATCCCCCGGCTCCGTCTAGTGCTATCCCCCCGCCCCGCCTAGGGCTGTTGCCCCCTCGCCCCGCCTAGGGCTGTCGCCCCCCCGCTCCAATTAGTGCTGTCCTCCTCTCCACCTAGTGCTATCCCCCCGCTCCATCTAGTGTTATCCCCCTGCTCCGCCTAGGGCTGTCGCCCCCACACCCCGCCTAGGGCTGTCACACCCCGCCTCGCCTAGTGCTGTCACCCCGCCTCTCCTCGACTAGTGCTATCCCCCCAGCTCCGCCTAGTGCTATCCACCCGTTCTGCCTAGTGCTTTCCCCCTATTCCTCCTAATGCTATCCCCCCGCTCCGACTAGTGCTGTCCCCCCACTCCTCCTAGTGCTATCCCCCCGCTCCGACTAGTGCTATCCTCCCGCCCCTCCTAGTGTTATCCCCCAGCTCTGTCTATTGCTATCCTCCCGCTCCGTCTAGGGCTGTTGCCCCCTGCCCCGACTAGGGTTGTTGCCCCCCCGCTCCATCTAGTGCTATCCTTCCACTCTGTCTAATTTTATCCCCCCGCTCCGCCTAATGCTGTCACCCCCCGACCCCGAATGGGGCTGTCGCCCCCCGCCCCACCTTGTGCCGCTGGCCACTCACCCTGCCTAGGGCTGTCGCCCCCCACACACACCCCGCCCTAGTGCTATCCCGCCCGCTTCACCTACTGCTATCCCCCCGCTCCACCCAGTGCTTTCCCACCACTCCATCTACTGCTATCCACCTGCCCCGCCTAGGGCTGTCGCCCTCCCCCCCACCCTTGTCTACTGCTATCCGCCCGCTCCGTCTAGTGCTATTCCCTCGCTCCACCTAGAGCTGTTGCCCCCCGCCTCACCTAGGGCTGTCGCCCCCTGCTCCGTCTAGTGTTATCCTTCTACTCCATTGAGTGTTATCCTCCCACTCTGTGTAGTGCTGTCACCCCCACCCCACCCCGCATTGGGCTGTCGCCCCCTGCCCCGCCTAGGGGTGTCACCCCCGCCCCGCTTAGTGATATCCCCCCCGCTCTTCCTAGTGCTATCCCCTCCACTCTCCCTAGTGCTACCCCCCTGCCCAGCCTAGTGCTTTCCCCCCCACTCTGCCTAGTGCTATCCCTGCCACTCTTCCTAGTGCTATCCCCCTGCTCTGTCTACTGCTATCCCCCCGCCCCACCTTGGGCTGTCGCCCCCGCCCCGCTCTGTCTACTGCTATCCCCCCACTCTGTCTACTGTTATCCCTCCGCTCCATCTAGTGCAGTCCCCTCATCTGGCCTAGGGCTGTCACCACCCCGCTCCTTCTAGTGTTATCCTCCCACTCTGTCTAGTGTTATCCCCCCGCTCTGCCTAGTGCTGTCACCCCCCCACCCTGCATGGGGCTGTCGCCCCCCCTCCCCGCCTAGGGCTATCGCCCCTCTTCTCCATCTACTGCTATCTCCCCGCTCTATCTAGTGCTATTCCCTCGCTCCACCTAGGGCTGTCCCCCACCACCCCGCCTAGGGCTGTTGACCCCCCCCCCCCAGCCTAGGGCTGTCACCGCCCGCCCCACCCAGGGCTGTCACCCGCAGCCCCGCCTAGGGCTGTCAGCCCCCCGCCCTGCCTAAGGCTGTTGGCTCCCCGCCCCGCCTAGGGCTGTCACCACCCCCACTCCGTCTACTGCTATCCCCCTGCTCCGTCTAGTGCTATTCTCTCACTCCACCTAGGGCTGTCACCCCCTGCTCCATCCAGTGTTATCCTTCCACTCCGCTAGTGTTAACCCCCGCTCCGCCTAGTGCTGTCATCCCCCCACCCTGAATGGGGCTGTCGCCCCCAGCTCAGTCTAGTGCTATCCCCCTGCCCCGCCTAGGGCTGTCGCCCCCCCGCCCCGCCTAGAGTTGTCACCCCCCGGCCCGCCTAGGGCTGTCGCCCTCCACCCCACCTACGGCTGTCACCCCCAGCCCCGCCTAGGGCTGTTGCCCCCCGCCCTGCCTAGTGCAATCCCCCTGGCGCCCCTAGGGCTGTCACCCCCTGCCCCGCCTAGGGCTGTCGGCCCCCCGCCCCACCTTGGGCTGTCGGCCACCCGCCCCCTCTAGGGCTGTCACTCCTACCCACCCTGGCCCTGCTTAGTGCTATCACACATGCTTCGCCTAGTGCTATCCCCCCACTCCGCCTAGTGCTTTCCTACCGCTCCGTCTACTGCTATCCCCCCCACCCCGCCTTGGGCTGTTGCCCCCCTCCCCGGTCTGTCACCCCCCGCCGTCTACTGCTATAACCCCGCTCTGTCTAGTGCTATTCCCTTGCTCAACCTAGGGCTGTCGCCCCCCCGCCTAGGGCTGTCACCTCCTGCTCTTTCTAGTGTTATCCTTCCACTCCGTGTAGTGTTATCCCCCCGTTCCGCCTAGTGCTGTCACCACCCCCCCCCCACCACGCATGAGGCTGTCGCCCCCCCCGCCCTGCCTAGGGCTGTTGCCCCCCGCCCCGCCTACGGGTGTCACCCCCACCCCGCCTAGTGGTATCGCCCAACTCTGTCTAGTGCTATCCCCCTGACCCTAGAGCTGTCGCCCCCCCCCCCCCGCCCTGCCTAGGGCTGTCGCCCCCCTCGCCCCGCCTAGTGCTATCCCCCCCGCTATTCCTAGTGCTATCCCATCGGGTACGCCCGAACGGAGGAATGATGGAGCTGAGGTTTCGAGGTGGGGCCGCTGAGCGTAAATAGGGCGGAGAGCCGCGGTCGGTTTAGCTGCAGTTTGTCTATTCGTCTCATTTCTCCCGATGATAGGTTCGGCGTGCAGTCGGGGAGAGGGAAAGCGGTGTCTGGGAAAACGGCAGCCACCCCCCGAACGGTGGGTTGCCCAGGATCTCCCACCCCTCCCTCCCTCTCTATCTCTAAGCAAGTCCGTCGGAGCCCGAAGAGGTCGGCCTCGGAGGGCGGGCCGCGGGGACCCTTCCCTATGGGCTCACGGATCCCTCTATGCGTCCCTAAAGGCCGGGTTCCTCGACTCCGGGGGGGGTTCCGTCGGACCCGGCGGAGAAGCCGCAGCGATGCCTCGCTTCCGTCGGATCCGGGCTCCGCCTCGTACCCGGAGGAGGCGTCCGCGGTGAGTCCCGTGTCTCGGAGGGGGCGGGGAGTGTTTGTACATATTTATTACTCTATTTATTTATTTATTTTACTTGTACATATCTATTCTATTTATTTTATTTTGTTAGTATGTTTGGTTTTGTTCTCTGTCTCCCCCTTTTAGACTGTGAGCCCACTGTTGGGTAGGGACTGTCTCTATATGTTGCCAACTTGTACTTCCCAAGCGATTAGTACAGTGCTCTGCACACAGTAAGCACTCAATGAATACGATTGATGATGATGATGATGATTGTAGGGGAGGAGGGCGTCCCGAGTCTCCGCTTTCAGCTCGCATGCCGAAAGGAGCCTCATGGCGCCATTCTCGGCTCCGCGGAGATCATGGCGGGATGACTTAAAGGAGTCGGCGGGGGTGTGGCCGGGAGGAACCGAGCGGACGGGTTTTGTACCGGAGATGGACTTCTGGGTGTCCCGAAACTCTAATCCCCGGAGATCGAGGTCCCGCCGGGGCTCCGAGGAGTTGGTGGCTCGGGATCGACGGGGCGAGGCGTCACGGTCGGCTCGACCGCGGTGGTCGGCGTTTCGGGGGGAAAGGGGCTAAACCGTCGGCCGTGTTCTTCCCCCTCTTCTTCCTGCCGAAAAAAAAGAAAACCCTACAAAATAAACTTCAGGTTTTCGACCCTTTCCCACCCCTCCATCTCCAGCCGTGAGAACCGCCGTCCCCGGAGACCGAAGCATCTGGCGACGGACGAGGAACTCGGCGGGCGGGACGGGGAACCCGGCCCCCGACCCTCGCCGACGCGCGTTCATTTTTCGAGGCCGGTCTCCTCGGGTGTCGGCCCGGAGGGGCGGAGGATGTCCGGCGACGATACATCCACGTCGGAGCGATGCTCCGGCCTCCTCCGCCGGGCACCCGGAGGAGGTCTTGGCGAGGAGTCCCGGGTTTTTGGCGGCATCCCTTCCGGCTCCCCATCTCGCCGACTCGGGGAGGAGCCCGGTGGCGCCTGGCTCACGCCGCTCCGACCGAGGGTGGAATCCGACCGGCCGTTTCTCTCCAAACGGGTGCCGTTCGATGCATCGCCCTGGCCTCGAAGATCATCCTCCTGCAGCATGGGCACGGTCGGGTCGATCCCCAGGCTTGCCCCGGCAGTGAGAGATGGAACCGTTGACCGTGTTGCCTTCGCAGAGTGAATTATTTTACTTATTTTTTATTGAATAATTTTGTGTGTGTGTGTACACATGCTGGGTTTAGCTTTTGGGGAAGGATAGCTCCGAGGAGGCCGCCACTCTCGGTATGAAGGCCGGTTCTGGGAATCGGGTCCGGGAGGCCGTGCGGAGAGCTGGTCCCGTCTACCTCAACCGTGGGAGGGGGAAGATGTGGGGCTCTTAGACCTATAGAGGGGTCCGATCTCTCCGCAGCCACGGTCCCGTCTGCGGGAAGGGATCCGTCCGGGCGTGCTGGCGGTGGCCTCTGAGAGGCTAGTGTCTGCGAGTCAGGTGGGAAGACTATTAGCACGTCTACTGTATTTCTCTCTGAAAAGCAGAGTTCTGAGATGGAGGTGTAACAGGTACAGACGGGGAATCTCAAAGTTTGGCATTGTCCTCGAAATAGAATTTTGTCCAATTTGAGTCGGATCTCCGGTTCCCGGCCTACGGGCCCCTCCTGGATTCGGAAGGGGCGGTCGCTTATCGGTCGGGCAGAGTTGCGCATTCAGCTTAGGTGGGGTGGATAGTCTGTCGACCTCAACTCTCAATCGATCAATCAACCGTGTTTAATGAGCGCTTACTGTGTGCAGAGCACACAGCACTAAGCACTTGGGAAGTCCAAGTTGGCAACATACAGAGATGGTCCCTACCCGACAGTGGGCTCACAGTCTAGAAGGGGGAGATGGAGAACAAAATGAAATAAATAGAATAGATATGTACAAGTAAAATAAATAGAGTAATAAATACGTACAAAGATATATACATATATACAGGTGCTGTGGGGAAGGGAAGGAGGTAAGGCGGTGGGGGGGGGATGGAGAGGAGGAGGAGGGGGAGAGGAAGGAGGGGGCTCAGTCTGGGAAGGCCTCCCAGAGGAGGTGAGCTCTCTGTAGGGCCTCGAAGGGAGGAAGAGAGCTAGCTCAGCGGATGTGGGGAGGGAGGGCGTTCTGGGACAGGGGGATGACGCGGGCCGGGGGTCGACGGCGGGACGGGCGAGAACGAGGAGCGGCGAGGAGATTAGCGGCAGAGGAGCGGAGGGTGCGGGCTGGGCTGGAGAAGGAGAGAAGGGAGGTGAGGTGGGAGGGGGCGAGGTGATGGAGAGACTGCTCTCCTGGTGGTGGGGTCACAGGGAGGAGGGAGAACCAACTGTGCGCGCCTGCCCCCCACAAAGTTTGAAACCCCTACTCTTATCTCTCCAGCTTTGAGACCACTGATGCACCTAGAGACATTAGTGTCTGGCGATTTTAGACGCGGACTTCATCTGTGGAGAGAACCGGTCCCCTCTGAGGGCAAGGTGAAAAACCCAAACCTTCAGGATCCCCGATCTGGGCATCGCTCCCGAGGTTTCGGATGCGCGTCGATGAGGACTGGTGAAGGAGCTACAATTATATCTCCTCTCCATTGGAGCGATGCTTTGGGATCCTATTTTGTGTTGCCAGAAGAGGTCTCGGCGGCGAGCGTCTCACCCCCCGCCCCGACCCCTACCCTCGCCGTCTTTGAACTGGTCACGCTTATCATCCATCTCGTTCTCCTCCTCGTTCTCCCCTCATCTGCCCCGTCCCCCGGGTCCGCCCAGCCGCACCGCACCCCCCCCCGTCCTCATCCTCACCGACGTCCTCCCCCTCATCCTCGCTAGAGTTCTCCTCATCGGCATCGTCGTTGTCATCCCCCTCCTCGTTGTCGTCGTCCTCCTCCTCCTCAGCAGCGGCCGCATCCTCCTTGGCAGCGGCGTCCTCCTCCTCAGCGGCGGCGGCCTCCTTGTCACGGCCATCCTCTCTCTCATTCTCTCCTGCTCCTCCCCGCTCTGCTCCTCTTCCTCCCCATCCACTTCCTTGTCTTCATGCTTCTTCTCCTCCTCCTCCTCCCTGTCCTCCGTCCCATCCTCCTTCGCCTTATCCTCATCATCCTCCTCTTACTTTCTCTTTAACTCCTCCTCCTCCTCCTCTTTGGCCTCTCTGCCCCCTCCTCCTTCTCTCCCCCCTCCCCTTTCTGGCTTTCATCCTCCTTGTTGTCCTCCACGTGGTCTTCCTCCTCCTCCTCCTCATCCCTCGTCCCCCTCCCCTTCATCGTCTTCCTCATCCTTTTTGTCGACATCCTCGCCGCACTTCTCCTCGTCGTCCTTCCCGTCCGCCCTGTCCTCCCCACCGTCTCCTCTGGCAATAGCTTTCTCACCGTGCCTCGTTTCCCCCGTCCCGCCGCCGACCCCCGGCCCGTGCCCTACTCGTGGCCTGAAATGCCCCTCCCGCCCGATCTGCTCATCGCACTTCCCCTCCCTTCAGATCCCTATCGGAGGCTCGCTTCCTCCGGTGGCCTTCTCCTACTAAGCAGCCCGTTTCCTCGGCTCCGCCTTCCCTCGGCGTCACCACGACTCGCTCCCTTTGCTCTACCCCTCTCCCGGCCCCACGGCGTCTGTGTACATACCTAGAATTCTATTTGTGTACACTGATGCCCGTTGCCTTCTAGACAGTGAGCCCGTCGTTGGGTAGGGACTCTGTCTCTATGTCACCAACTTGTACTTCCTGAGTGCTGGGTGGGGCGCTGTGCATGCGGTAAGCGCTCAATAAATACGATGGAATGAATAAATGTTGACTGTGGATGTCCGTCTCTCCCCTTTTAGGCTGTAAGCCCGGTGTGGGCAGAGATTGTTTCTCTCGATCGCCGAAGTGCACTTTCTAAGTGCATAGTAGGGTGCTCCACGCCCATTGTAGGCTCAATAAAGACGATGGAGTAAATGTGGTGGAATGAATGAATTCTCCTCCTCCTGTCCTCTTCATTTTCATTCTGCTCCTAGCCTCTCTCCTCATCCTCTTCCCCCCCGCATCCTCCTCGCCCTCCTCGTCGTTCTCCTTGTCCTCTTCCTCCTCGCCGTCCTCATCGTCGTTCTTGTCCTCCTCACCCTCCTCCCTCTCTTCTCTGTCTTCCCCTATTCCCGCTCCTTCTCATCATCTGTCTCGTGCTCCTTCTCCTCCTCTCGGTCCCGGTCCCCTCGGTCGTCGTCGTCCTCCTCCCGTTTTTCCTCTTCCCCCCTCCTCCTTCTGGTCTTTTTCCTCCTCCTCATCCACTTAATCCTTGTCTTCCTCATACTCCTCCTCCTCGTCGACCTCGACCTCCCCTATGTCGCCCTCCCCGCCGCCTCGGCCTCCTCCTGTCTCCCCTCCTCCGCACCCTCCCTGTCCTCTTCTTCAAATTACTCTTGCTCCTCCTCCTCCTGGTCCTTTTCCTCATCTTTCTCCTGCTCCTCCTCCCTGTCTGCCTCATCCGTGTCCGTCTCGCGCTCCTCCTTGTCCATCTTGTATTCTCCTACTCCTTCACATCATCTTTCTTGTCCTCCCTCCCCTTCTCTTCTACTTCTCTTCCTCCTCTTGCTTTTCATTTTCCTCCTCCCCCCTTTTCCTTGTTCCCCGTCTCCTACTCCTCTCATCCTCCTCCTCGCCCATTTAGTTGTCCTCCTCCTTGTTGTTATTTTTGTTCTCTTCCTTGTTGTCATCTTTGTTCCCCTCCTCCTTGGTGTCCTGCTCATTTTCCTCTTCCTCCTCCACATCTTCCCTGTCCTCTTCCTCACCCCCGCCCCTCCCGCCCCCGCCGGCTTTCTTCCACCCCGGGCCTTCCCATCTCAACCTCTCCCCTCTGGGTCCCGCCCCCCACCCCCATCTCGCCCTTTCCCGTCTCACCCTCCTCATTCTCATACTCCTCCTCCTCCTTCATCCTCCTTCTGCTCATTCCCGGTCTCTCTCTCGTTATTTTCATCTTCCACCTTGTCCTCTTTATCCTCGTCCAGCTCGCTGTCCTCCTTGTCATTTGTGTTCCCTTCCTCCTTGTTTTCCTGCTCATTTTCCTCTTTCTCCGTATCTTCCTCCTTCGTGTCCGGCTCCTCCGCGTCTTCCTCGTTGTCCTTGCCCTTCCCCGTCTCGACCTTCCCGGCTTCCCCCTCCCTGGTCTCCGCTTCAATCAATCGTATTTATTGAGCGCTTACTGTGTGCAGAGCACTGTACTAAGCGCTTGGGAAGTACAAGTTGGCAACATATAGAGACAGTCCCTCGCCCGTCTCGTCCTCCCTACCACCCATCATTTTCGTTCTCCTCCTCTTGGTCTTCTTCCTCCATCTTGTCCTTCCCCCTTGTCTTCCTCATCCCCTTTGCCCTCTTCTTCTTCATTGTTGTCCCCCTCGTCCTCATCCTCTTCCTCCTTCTCCATATTCGCTTCCTCATCCTCTTTTTGTGTATCTTTTATTCCTCCCCCTCCTTGTCCCCATCCCCCTCCTCCATCTTGCCCCCACCCCCACTTCCCTACCCCGCTTCTTCATTCTCCTATATTCTTCCTCCTGTGGCACTAATGCTTTCTCCTGATGATAACCTTCCCACTGTGCCTCGTTCCCGGCTGTCCTGCCTTTGACCCCGGCACGTCCTAACTGTGGCCTGAAATGCCTTCCCCCGAATCTGCCAGTCACACTTCCCCACCCCGGCCCCCGCTTCAGATCCCTATTGAAGGCTCGCCTCCTCCAAGAGCCCTTTACAGACTAAGCCCCCTCTTCCTCGGCTCCCCCGTCCCTCCGTGTCGGCCCGACTCGCTCTCTTTGGACTACCCCCTCTCCAGGCTCCGTAGCGTTTGTGTGTATATCTAGAATTCTATTTATGTATAGTGATGCTCATTTACTTGATTCGATGTCTGGCTCCCCCACCCCCCACGCCTTTTAGAGTGTAAGCCTGGTATGGGCGGAGATTGTCTCTCGATTGCCGAGTTATACTTTCCATGCGCTTGGCGCGGTGCTCTCCACTCAGTACTAGGCTCAATAAAGATGATGGAGTAAATACAATGGAATGAATGAATTCTCCTCCTGTCTTCTTCCGCCTCATTTTCATTCTGCTCCTAGCCCTCCTGCTTGACCCTAACTCCGCCTTGCCGCCTTCCTCATCCTTTGTCCTTCTCCTCTTCTCATCCTCCTCCCCCTCAACCTTCTCGCCCACCTCATCGTCCTCCTCGTTCTGGTCCTCCTTTTCATCCACCTCGTCCTTCTCCTTGTCTTCCTACTCCTCCATCACATCCCACCCCCACCCCAGCTGCTTTGTCCTCCTCTACTCCTCCTCCTTCCAGTCGTCATTGTCGTCATCCGGCTCGTGCTCCTTGTCCTCCTCCTCATCTTCTTGGTCATCCTTCTTCATTGCCCTCCTCGTTCTCCCATTTCTCCTCCTCCTCCTCCGGGTCCTCCTCATCCTCACCCTCCTTCTTCTGGTCCTTTTCCTCCTCTTTGCCATCCTCCTCCCCATCCTTGTAATCACTGTCCTCCGCCTTGCTGTCCTGTCCTCCCCCATTTCACCCGCCCCTCCCTCTTGGCACTCCACCTCGCCCTCTGGTTCCTCTTGGTGTTCCTCGGCCTCCCCCATCTCGCCTTCTCCCACTTCACCCTCCTTGCCTCCGGTTCCTCCCTCTCGGTCACCTACCACCTCCGTCTCCCCCCGCCGCCCCATCCCCCCCACGGCCTCGGCCTCCCCCGCCCCCCCCGTCTCGCCCGCCCCCATCTTGCCCTTTCCTTTCCCGCCTTGGCCTCCCCCTCCCCTGCTTTGCTCTTCCCCGCTGCACCTTCCCAACCTTGCCCTCTCTTTTCACTTTGTGGTTCTTGGCCTCCCCTGTCTCTGCCTCCACCCTCTCACAGCGCCCCCCCCTTCTCGCCCCCTCTCTTGCCTCGCCCTCTTCTGCCTCAGTCTCTCCCACTTCACGCCCCCTCCCCCATCTTGGCTTCCTGCCTCCCGCCGCCTCCCCCTCACCCCTGTCTCGGCTTTCCCTCCACATCGGCCCCATCTCAGATTGCCCCCATTCTGGCCTCCCCCGGATTCGGTCTCCGCCCTCCTCGGTCTCCCCCTGAACCGCCCCCCCCATCTCGGACCCCCTCCCGCACCGATCTCCCGCCAAATCGCCCCCCACGCCCAACCTCGGCTTCCCCCAGCCTCAGCCTCTCCCTTTCATTCATTCATATTTATTGAGCACTTACTGTGTGTAGAGTACTGTACTAAGCGTTTGGGAAGTCCAAGTTGGCAACATATAGAGCCGGTCCCTACCTGACAGCGGGCTCACAGTCTAGAAGGGGGAGACAGACAACAAAAGAAAATAAATAGAATAAATATGTACAAATAAGACTAATAAATATGTACAAACATATACATATATACAGGTGCTGCGGGGAGGGGAAGGAGGCAAGGCGGGGGGGGTGGGGGAATGGGGAGGGGGAGAGGAAGGAGGGGGGCTCAGTCTGAGAAGGCCTCCTGGAGGAGGTGAGCTCTCAGTAGGGCTTTGAAGGGAGGGAGAGAGCTAGCTTGGCGGATGTGCGGTGGGAGGGCATTCCGGGCCAGGGGGAGGACGTGGGCCGGAGGTGGGGGTCGACAGCGGGACAGGCGAGGACGAGGCACGGTGAGGAGATTAGCGGCAGAGGAGCGGAGAGTGCGGGCTGGGCTGGAGAAGGAGAGAAGGGAGGTGAGGTAGGAGGGGGCGAGGCGATACAGAGCCTTGAAGCCGAGGGTGAGGAGTTTTGGCCTGATGCGGAGGTTGATCGGTAGCCACTGGCGCTCCCTGCATCAGCCTCCCCCCCACACGCCCCGCATCGCCCTCCCCTTCCTCAGTCTCGCCCCCAATCCGCCACCACTGTCTCGTCCCCCACACCCACCCACCCTCCCGCACTGGCCTCCCTGGGCCTCGGTCTCCCCCACATTGGTTTCCCCCATCATGGCCTCCCAAGCCTCGGTCTCACCCCGCCCCGGGCCACCCCGCCTCAGATTCCTCCATCACGGCCTCCCCAGCCTCAAACTCCTTGTGCAGTGGTCTTCCCCCACCGTGGCCTCCCCCGGAATCAGCCTCCCCTTGAATCGGCCTCCCTCCATCTCAGTTTCCCTCGTCTCGCTCTCCCCCTCACTGCACCACGTTCTCCTCCCTCCACCGTGGCCTCCCCACCCCGGCCTCGGTCTCCTTCCTCCACATCCCCCCTCCCCCCGAATTGGCCTCTCCGCCTCAGTTTCCCCCCCTTTGCAGCCCCCCCCCGAAATTGGCCTCCCCCCACCTCGTTCTCTTCCCCACTCTGCCCCCGCCCCCCGCCACCTCCCCCGAATCGGCCTCTCCCAGCCTCAGTCTCCCCCCTGCCCTGGCCTCACTTCGGTTTCCCACTGCCTCGACCTCCCCGACCCCGGACTCCCCACGCCACTATCTTTTCCCCAGATAGGCCCCTCCCCGCACCGAATCGGCCTCCCCCGCCCCCCACCGTCCTGCCTCCTCTTGAATCAGCCTCCGGGCTGCCTCAGTTTCCCTCGTCTCAGCCTCCCCCCCGCCGCAGTCTCTCCCCACCCTGGCCTCCCCACCGTGGAGCCCCCCCAAAATGGGCCTCCCCGCCCTGCCTCGGTTTCCCCTGCCTCAGCCTCCCCCTTTCAAACTCCCCCCAATCGGCCACCCTCTGCCTCGGTTTCTCTCACCTCGGCCTCCCCCTGCCGCGGTTCCCCCACCCCGTGCCCCTCCCGTAAGTGCCTTCTCCCGTGGAGACATCCCCCGCCCCAGTTTCCCCCATCAAAGCCTCCGTCTCCCCCTGCGAAATCGTCCCCCCCAGCGAGTCCCTCCCCCCGGAAATGGGCATTACCCCCCGTGCCCACAGCCTCCCCCATCCTCACCCTCAGTCTGCCTGTGCCATGGCCTCCCCCCTGAAAAAAATCGGCCTCCCCCAGCCTCCAGCTCGCCTCAGTTTCCTCACTTAGCCTCCAGCCGCAATCTCCCCCTGCCCTCTGTCTCCCCTTGCCCTGGCCTCTCCCGCCCCCCCTAGCCTGGGTTTTCTCCCTCCTTGTTCCCCCCCTCCACGCCGTGGCCTCCCCCCAACCGTGGCCTCCCCCGCCTCAGCCTGTCTCCCCCTGCCACAGCCTCCCCCCCCGCCATGGGGGCCTCTCCCCAGTGGGCCTCCCTCCACCTTAGTTTCCCCCATTACGGCCTCCCCGGCCTCCGTCTCCTCCCGCCGTGGCCTTCCCCACCTCAGTTTCCCCCATTTGCAGCCGCCCCTGAATCGGCCTCTCCTTCCCCCTCCCCCACCCCGCCATGGCTTCTCCTCCCCGGCTTCACTTCGGTTTCCCCCTGCCTCGACCTCCCCCCGGCCTGCCTCCCCCCTCTGCGGTCTCCCTGCACAGGGGCCTTCCCTCCTGGAGGCCTCCCCCTGGAATGGGCCTTCCTGCCTCAGTTTACCCCTTCACAGCCTCCCCCTGAATCGGCCTCCCTCCACCTCAGTTTCCTTTGTCTCGGACTCTCCCTCACCCCCCAACTCGGCCTCCCCGCCCTGGCCTACCACGCCTTGGGTTTCCCTGCCTCGGCCTACCCCCCCACCACCCACAATCGGCTTCCCTCCGTCTCGGTTTCTCCTCATCTGAGCCTCCTCCCGCCTCTGTTTCCCCTCATCTGAGCCTCCTCCCATCACGGTCTTCCCCTCTCGGCCCCTTTCCAAAATAGAGCTCCTTGTGGTCCAGGAAGGGGCCTGCTAATTCCGGTGGATCGGAGTTTCCCGAGAGTTCCGGGTAGCGCTCCGCGCGGTTACCACTCAATCCATATCCATGATGGGTCGACAGAGAGGGGCAGAGCCGGCCAATCGGCGGATTCTGAGCGCGGAGTCCATCCAGGCTTGCCGCGCGGGTGGGCAGCGGAAAGGCCGAGGGAGGGGAGGGGGAGAAGGGAAAGGGCAAGCCGGGGGAGGAGGAGGAGGAGGGAGAAGATGTGGAGAAGGAGGAGGAGGAGGAGGAAGAGGCTAATGAGTGGGACGATAATGGGGAGGGAAACCAAAATGATGACCAGGAGGAGGATGAGCGAAGCAGGAGAGCGAGACCAAGGAGGAAGAAGAGGAGAAGAGGAAGAGGAGGAGGGTCAGACGGATGATGACCGTGAGAAGGACAAGGGGGAAGAGGAGAATCATGAGAAAGTGCCGGGAAGGAGCAGGGGAAGGAGAAGAAGGACGGGAGGAGGAGGAGAAAAGGAGGACAAGGATGACACGAAGGAGCAGAAGGAAGAAGAGGAGAGGAGGAGCGAAAGGAGGAGGATGAGAAGAACGAAAATGCGGAGGACCGGGAGGAGGAGGAGAAGAAAAGGACGAGTAGAAAGGTCAGGAGGAGGAGGAGGAGGAAGACAATGAGAAGGACAAGGAGGAGGAAGAGGACAAGCAGGAGGAGAATTCATTCAACAGTCTTTATCGCACATTCCCCATAGGCAAAGCAGCGCACTAAAAGCTTGGAAGGCCCCATTCGGCAAAACGGGTCCCCGCCCACACCGAGCTGACAGTCTAAAAAGGGGGAGACCATCAAAACGAGTCAACAGGCATCAATATACACAGCTAGAATTCTAGATCCATACACAAGTGCCGTGGGATGGGGAGGGGCGGGCGGGGGTAGAGCGAAGGGAGCGCATCAGGGCGACCCGGAGGGCAGGGGGAGCCGAGGAAGAGGGGGGCTGGGGCCGGAAAGGGCTCTCGGAGGAGGAGAGCCTTTGGTAGGGATTTGGATGAGGGAGTGCATTTCAGACCCCAGGTAGGACAGGGGCCGGGGGTCGACGGCGGGACGGGACGGACCGAGGCGCAGCGATGAAGCCGGGGCCAGAGAAGGACGGAGGGTCCGGGGGAGGGTAGGCGAGGGGGGAGGGGAGGGGAGAGGGGAGAGGGGAGAGGGGAGAGGAGGGGAGGGGAGGGGAGGGGAGGGGAGAGGAGGGGAGAGGAGGGGAGAGGAGGGGAGAGGAGGGGAGAGGACGGGAGAGGAGGGGTAGACAAAAAGGAAGAGAACACGGAGAAGGAGAAAGATGAGAAGGAGAAGGAGGACCGGGAGGAAGCGAGAATGAAAAGGACGACGCGGTGGACGAACTAGATGAGTAGGCTGCCGAAAAAGATGGGGAGGATAGCGACCGGGAGGAAGAGGAACGCGAGAAGGAGGAACGAGACAAGGACGAAGAGGACGTGGAAAAGAACTAGGAGAAAGCAGACGAGGCGGACCGCAAGGAGGGGTAGGATGAGGACGAAGAGGTCCGGGAGGATGGGGAGGAAGAGAACCAGAGGGGCAAAGGGGGCAAGGGCAAGGATGGGGGGTGGGGGGCAGGGAGGAGTAGGAAGAGGACTAGGATGAGTGGGGGAGGACAGAGACAAAGAGGAGACCCAAAAAGTGAGGATGAGGAGAAGGACAAGGACAAACCGGAGGGACAGGATGAGGAAGAGGAGGTAGAGGATCAGGTAGGCCGCAAGGACAAGGAGGAGGATGAGAATAAGGAGGAGAACAAAAAATGACGACGAGAAGAATGATGGAGAGGAAGAAAAAATAGGGTTGAGAGGAGGGGGAGAGAGGGGACAAGGGGGACGACGGCAAGGAGGGGGGCAACGACGAGGTGCATGACCAGGTAGAGAGGGATGAGGACAAGAAGGTGGGGGTTTGGTCTGCAGGGACTAGAGTTTCAAGACACCCGGAAGTCCATTTCTAGTACAAAACCTGCTTGCTCGGTTCCTCCCAGCCCCACCCCTGCTGACTCTAAGTCAGCCTACCGTGATCTGTTCAGTGCTGAGGTTGGGGCTACGGGGCTCCTTTCTGTTTCTGAGCCAACAGCAGAGACTCAGGACACCCTCCTCCCCTACCCCCCACACACTCCCCGCTCCCTCCAGGACACGAGACTCACTGCAGAGATCTCCTCTGGGTACACAGTATAGTGAATGGGGGAATAGTTCCAGATGTGGCAGGGCAGTTAGGTCCAGACGGTGAAGGGGGGCAGAAGCAGACGGAGAAAGGGGGGCAGAACCCGACAGAGAAGGGGTGATAGGACCTTACAGAGAAGGACAATAGGACCAGAGGGAGCAGGGGGGATAGGTCCAGACAGAGCAAATGAGGGAATAGTTCCAGACAGAATGGGGGCGGGGGGGGGGGGGGGGGAATAGTTCCACATAGAGCAGGGGGGGGCCAGTCCAGAGAGAGCGGGGGGGAGAGAGGGGGCCGGTCCAGAGAGAGTGGGGGGAGCAGGTCCAGGGCGGGGGGCAGTCCAGAGACAGCAGGGGAGGAAGGCAGAGGGGGCATGCCCAGAGATGTGGGGTGGGGAGGTCCAGAGACAGCAGGGGAAGCTGGTCCAGAGACGGCGGGGGGGTGTGGGGGGCCGGTCCAGAGACTGCAGGGCAGACAGGTGCAGAGAAGGCAGTGGGGGACAGGGACTGGGGGGCAGGGGGGCAGGGCCACAGAGGGCAGGGGGTCAGGGCTAGAGAGAGATGGGTAGGCCATTGCGGAGAGAGCGTGGGGGTCCAGTCCGGAGAGAGCAGGGAGGCAGGTCCAGAGAGAGCAGGGCGGGGGGGTGGGTGGGGGGGCGCGTCCAGAGAGAGCAGGGGAGGAGGTCCAGGGAGAGCGGGGGGGCATGTCCACTATGAAGCGGTGTGGCTCAGTGGAAAGAGCCCGGGCTTTGGAGTCAGAGTTCAAATCCCAGCTCCGCCAATTGTCAGCTGTGTGACTTTGGGCAAGTCACTTAACTTCTCTGTGCCTCAGTTCCCTCATCTGAAAAATGGGATTAAGACTGTGAGCCCCACGTGGGACAACCCGATCACCTTGTAACCTCCCCAGTGCTTAGAACAGTGCTTTGTACATAGTAAGTGCTTAATAAATGCCATTATTAATATTATGTCCGGGGAGGGCAGGGAGGCCGGTCCAGAGGGCAGGGGGCGGGCAGAGCCAGAGAAAGCATGGGGGGGGTGACAGGTCCAGAGAGAGCAGGGCATATAGGTCCAGAGAGGACAGGGCATATAGGTCCAGAGAGGGCAGGGCATATAGGTCCAGAGAGGGCAGGGCCAAAATGACTGGGGTGGGTCAGTGCAGAGAGAGCAGGGGGAAGGGCGGTCCAGAGAGGGTAGGGTGGCGGGGGCCAGTCCAGAGATACCTGGGGGGTGCCGGTCCAGAGAGACCAGAGTGGGGGCGGTCCAGAGAGAGCAGGGGAGGAAGTCGGGGGGGCATGTCCAGAGACGGCGGGGGGGAGGGGGGGGGCGGTCCAGAGAGAGAGAGAGGGAGGAGTGGGCCTCTCAGGAGAGAGCTGAGGGGGCCATTGTAGAGAGAGATGGAGGGCAGAACCAAACAGAAAAGGGGTGATTGGACCACATAGAGAAAGAGAGATAGGACCTTACAGAGAGGGACAATAGGACCAGCTGGGAAAGGGAGGATAGGTCCAGACAAAGCAAAGGTGGGGGGAATAGGTCCGGACAGATCGGGGCGGATAGGCCCTGACGGATCGGGGCGTATGGTACAGTGGAAAGAGCCCGGGCTTTGGAGCCAGAGGTCATGGGTTCAAATCCCTGCTCCGCCTCTTGTCACCTGTGTGACTTTGGGCAAGTCACAACTTCTCTGTGCCTCAGTTCCCTCATCTGTAAAATGGGGATTAAGACTGAACCCCACGTGCGAGAACCCGATCACCTTGTAACCTCCCCAGCACTTTGAACGGTGCTTGGCTCATAGTAAGCGCTTAATAAATGCCATCATCATCAGGGCCAGAGACAGCAGGTAGGGCAGGTCCAGAAAGAGCAGAGGGGGCCGGTCCAGAGACAGCAAGTGGGGTGGGTCCAGAGAGAGGGGGGCAGGTCCAGAGAGAGCAGGGCATATAGGTGCAGAGAGGGCAGGGGGTCAGGGCCAGAGAGAGAAGTGTTGGCCAGTGCAGAGAGAACGGGGGGGCCAGTCTGGAGAGAACAGGGGACCAGCTCCAGAGAGGGTGGGGGGGGGGCAGGTCCAAGGATGGCGGCAGGGCATGCAGTCCAGAGAGAGCTGGGGGGTGCCGGCCCAGAGAGAGCCTGGCAGGGGGCAGTCCAGAGCGAGTAGGGGAGGCCGGTCCAGAGAGAGCAGGGGATGAAGCGGCGGGGGGGGCGGTTGGTCCAGAGAGAGCCGGGGGGTGGGGGAAGGTCCAGAGAGAGCCGATGGGGCAAGTCCAGAGAAAGTTGAGGGGGCAGGGCAAATAGGTCCAGAGAGGGCAGGGGGGACAGGGCCAAAACGACTGGGGTGGGCTGGTGCAGAGAAAACAGGGGGAGGGGCGATCCAGAGAGGGCAGCGTGACGGGGGGGTGGCAGTCCAGAGATACCTGGGGGGTGCCGGTCCAGAGAGAGCAGGTTGGGGGTGGTCCAGAGAGAGCAGGGGGGGAGGCAGGGGGTGCTTTTCCAGAGACAGCAGGGTGTCCAGTCCAGAGAGAGCAGGGTGGCGGCGGTCCAGAGAGAGCAAGGGAGGAAGGCAGGGGGTGCTTTTCCAGAGACAGCAGGGGGGACCGGTCCAGAGACGGGGGTGGGGGCGGGGGGGGACCGGTCCAGAGAGAGCCGGGGGAGGGGGGGCAGGTCCAGAGAGAGCCGGGGGAGGGGGGGGGCAGGTCCAGAGAGAGCCGGGGGAGGGGGGGCAGGTCCAGAGAGAACCAGGAGGGCAGGGCCAGAGGGGGAGGACAGGGCCAGAGAGGGCAGGGGGGGCAGTCCAGAGACAGCAGGGCATATAGGTGCAGAAAGGACAGGGCCAGAGGGGGCAGGACCACAGAAGGCGGGGGGGGGGGGGGGTAGGGCCAGAGAGAGCAGGAGGGCAGGTCCAGAGAGAACAGGGAGGCAAGTCCACGGTTGGGGGGAGCAGATCTAGAGAGGGCTGGGGGGTGCAGGTCCAGAGAGAGAAAGGGGGGGCAGATCCAGAGAGGATGGGGGGGCAGGTCCAGAGAGGGCGGGGAGGGCAGGTCCAGAGAGGTCAGGCTGGGGGGTGGTCCAGAGACTGCACGGGGGCGGGGGCGAGTGGGAAGGGCGGTCCAGGGACAGCAGGGTATATAGGTGCAGAGAAAGTGGGGAGGGCAGATGCAGAGAGGTCGGGCTGGGGGGGTGGTCCAGAGACTGTGGGAGGGGGCGGTCCAGGGACAGCAGGGCATATAGGTGCAGAGAGGGCGGGGGGGTAGGACCACGGAGGGGGGCAGGGCCAGAGAGAGCAGGGGGGCAAGTCCATGGGTGGGGGGGAAGGTCTAGAGAAGGTGGGGGGGCATAGGTCCAGAGAGAGTGGGCGGGGCAGGTCCAGAGAGGGCAGGGGGAGCGCAGGTCCAGAGAGAGCGGGAGGGTACAGGTCCAGAGAGAGCAGGGGGGGCACGTACAGAAAGGGCAGGGGAGGCAGGTCCGGGGGGGGGGGGAGGGGGGCAAGTCCAGAAAGGGTGGGTGGGGCAGGCCCAGAGAGGGTGGTAGGGGAGCAGGTTCAGACAGGGAAGGGAGGGCAGGTCCAGAGAGGGCAGGGTGGAGGTGGACAGTCCAGAGATAGCTGGGGTAGGCAGGTCCAGAGAGAGCAGGGCGGGGGCGGTCCAGAGAGCGCAGGGGAGGAAGGCAGGGGGGACATGTCCAGAGACGGCTGGGGGGCCGGTCAAGAGATGGGGGTTGGGGGGAGCGGTCCAGAGATGGCACAGCATATAGATGCAGAGAGTGCGGGGGGGCAGGGCTAGAGGGGGCAGGGGGGCAGGGCCACAGAGGGCAGAGGGGGCAGGGCCAGAGAGAGAGGGGTGGGCCACTGGGGAGAGAGCGGGGGGGTGGGGGGCCAGTCCGGAGAGAGCAGGGAAACAGGTCCAGAGAGAGCCGGGGGGCGATGGGGGGTCCAGAGAGAGCAAGGGAGCAGGTGCAGAGAGAGCAGGGGAGCAGGTCCAGGGAGAGCAGGAGGGGCATGTCCAGAGAGGGCGGGGGGGCATGTCCAGAGGCGGGGGGCTGTCCAATGAGAGCGGGGGGAGTGCGGTCCAGTGAGAGCCGGGGGGGCTGTCCAGAGAGAATGGGCCAGGGCGGGTCCGGAGAGAGCTGGGGGGGGGGGGCGGGTCCAGAGAGAGCGGGCCGGGGTGCATCTGGAGAGAGCCGGGCGGCAGAGCCAGACAGAGAAGCGGGGGCAGATCCAGACAGAGAAGGAGTGATAGGACCAGTTACAGAAGGAGAGCTAGTACCTTAGAGAGAAGGACAGTAGGACTAGAGGGAGCAGGGGGGATAAGTCCATACACAGCAAAGTGGGGGGAATAGTGTCAGATGGAGCAAGGGGGGGGAATAGTTCCAGACCGAGCAAGTGGGGAATAGTTTCAAACCGAGCATGGCGGGAATAGTTCCAGACCGAGCGGGCGGGGGCAAGTCTGGAGGGAGCGGGGGTAGGGGTAGGTCCGGAGGGAGCAGCGGGGGGCAGGTCTGGAGGGAGTGGGCGGGGCAAGTCCGGAGAGAGCCGGGCTGCAGAACCAGAGAAGGGAGGCAGAACCAGACAGAGAAGGGGTGATAAAACCCGGTAGAGAAGGAGAGATAGGACCTTACAGAGAACGACAATAGGACTAAAGGGAGCAGGGAGCATAGGTCCATACAGAACAGTGGGGATAGGTCCAGACGGAGCGGGGGTGGGGGGATAGTTCCAGACAGAACGGGGGCGGGGAGGGGGAATATTCATTCATTCATTCACTCCAGAAAGAGCGGGGGGGCGGTCCCAAGAGGGGTGGTCTGATCCAGAGAGAGTGGGGGAAGGAGCCAGTCCGGAGAGAGCGGGGGAGGGGGCTGGTCTGGAGAGAGCGGTGTCGGGGGGCGGGGGGCGGTCCGGAGAGACCAGGCGAGGCATGTCCAGAGGGAGCAGGTGGGAGCAGGTCCGGAGGGAGGGGGCGGGCGGGGGCGGGTCCGTAAGAAAGCCGGACTGCAGAGCCAGACAGGGATGGGTGGCACAACCAGACAGAGAAGGGGTGATAGGACCAATCAATCAATGAATGAATCAATCATATTTATTAAGCGCTTACTGTGTGCAGAGCATTGTACTAAGCGCTTGGGAAGTACAAGCTGGCAACATATAGAGACGGTCCCTACCCAACAGTGGGCTCACAGTATAGAAGGGGAAGACAGAGAACAAAACAGAACGCATTAACAAAATAAAATAGAAAGATATGTACAAGTAAAATAGAGTAATAAATATGTACAAACATATATACATATATACAGGTGCTGTGGGGAAGGGAAGGAGGTAAGACGGGGGGATGGAGAGGGGGGCGAGGGGGAGAGGAAGGAGGGGGCTCAGTTTGGGAAGGCCTCCTGGAGGAAGTGAGCTCTCAGTAGGGCCTTGAAGGGAGGAAGAGAGCTAGCTTGGCAGATGTTGGGAGGGAGGGCATTCCGGGCCAGGGGGATGACGCGGGCCGGGGGTCGACGGCGGGACGGGCGAGAATGAGGCACGGTGTGGAGATTAGCGGCAGAGGAGCGGCGGGTGCGGGCTGGGCTGTAGAAGGAGAGAAGGGAGGTGAGGTAGGAGGGGGCGAGGTGATGGAGAGCTTGTAGCCGAGGGTGAGGAGTTTTCTGCCTGATGCGCAGATTGATTGGTAGCCACTGGAGATTTTTGAGGAGGGGAGTAACATGCCCAGAGCATTTCTGGACAAAGACAATCCGGGCAGCGGCATGAAGTATGGATTGAAGAGGGGAGAGACACGAGGATGGGAGATCGGAGAGGAGGCCGATGCAGTAGTCCAGACAGGACAGGATGAGAGCTTGAACGAGCAAGGTAGCGGTTTGGATGGAGAGGAAAGGGCGGATCTTGGCTATGTCGCGGAGCCGAGACCGGCGGGTTTTGGTGACAGCTCGGACATGAGGGCGAACGAGAGAGCGGAGTCAAGGATGACACTGAGGTTGCGGGCCCGTGAGACGGGAAGGACAGCAGTGCCGTCAACGGTGATGGGAAAGTCAGGGAGAGGGCAGGGTTTGGGAGAGAAGACAAGGAGTTCAGTCTTGGACATGTTGAGTTTTAGGTGGCGGGCAGACATCCAGATGGAGATGTCCCGAAGGCAGGAGGAGATGCGAGCCCGGAGGGAGGGGGAGAGAGCAAGGGCAGAGATGTAGATTTGGGTGTCATTGGCGTAGAGATGATAGTTGAAGCCGTGGGAGCGAATGAGGTCACCAAGGGAGTGACTGTAGATCGAGAACAGAAGGGGACCGAGAACTGAACCTTGGGGAACCCCCACAGTAAGGGATTGGGAGGGGGAGGAGGAGCCTGCAAAAGAGACTGAGAATGAACGACCAGAGAGATAAGAGGAGAACCAGGAGAGGACGGAGTCTGTGAAGCCAAGGTTGGATAGCGTGTTGAGGAGAAGGGGGTGGTCCACAGTGTCAAAGGCAGCTGAGAGGTCGAGGAGGATTAGGATAGAGTATGAGCCGTTGGATTTGGCAAGCAGGAGGTCATTGGTGACCTTCGAGAGGGCAGTTTCCGTGGAATGTAGGGGATGGAAGCCAGAGAGAACAGAGAGAGCAGGGCGAGGGTGGTCCAAAGAGAGCAGGGGAGGAAGGCTGGGGGGCATGTCCAGAGACGGCAGCAGGGGGGGCGGTCCAGAGATGGCGGGGGGGCTGGTCCGGAGATATCCGGGGGGCCGGTCCGGAGACAGCGGGGGGGCCGGTCCAGAAAGAGCTGAGGTGGCCAGTCCAGAGACGGCAGGTGGGGCAGGTCCAGAAAGAGCCGGGGTGGGGGGGGGTCCAGAAAGAGCCAGGGCAGGCAGTCCAGAAAGAGCTGTGGGTGGGGAAGTCCAGAAAGAGCCTGGGGGGGGAGGGGGTGTCCAGAAATAGCGGGGGGGGGGGGGCAGGTCCAGAAAGAGCGGGGGTCGGGGGTGGGCAGGTCCACAGAGAGCAGGGCATATAGATGCAGAGAGGGCAGGGGATCAGGGCCAGAGAGGGCGGCAGGGGGGCAGGGCCAGAGAGAGAGGTGTTCGCCAGTGCAGAAAGAACAGGGGGAGCCAGTCTGGAGAGAGCAAGGGGGGGCAGGTCCAGAGAGGGGGGGCAGCTCCGGCGTGGGGGGGGGGGGCAGGTCCAGAGAGGGCGGGGGGCTGGTCCCAGGTTGGCGGGGGGGCAATCCAGAGAGAGCTGGGGTGGGCAGTACAGAGAGAGTAGGGGAGGCTGGTGCAGATAGAGCAGGGGAGGAAGGCGGGGGGGGGCGGTCCAGAGAGAGCCGGGGGGGGGCAGGTCCAGAGAGAGCAGGGCAAATAGGTCCAGAGAGGGCAGGGGGGCAGGGCCAAAATGACTGGGGTGGGCCGGTGCAGAGAGAGCAGGGGGTAGGGTGGTCCAGAGAGGGCAGCGTGGGGTGGGGGGGCAGTCCAGAGATACCTGGGGGGTTCCAGTCCAGAGAGAGCAGAGTGGGGCGGTCCAGAGAGAGCAGGGCGAGGGCGGCCCAGAGACAGCAGGGGAGGAAGGCAGGGGGTGCTTGTCCAGAGACGGCAGGGTGGACCGGTCCAGACACGGCAGGGGGGGCCCGATCCAGAGATGGCGTGGGGGCCCGGTCCAGAGACGGCGTGGGGGGGGAGAGGTCCAGAGACGGCGGGGGGGGGGGGGGAGCGGTCCAGAGACGGCGGGGGCGGACCGGTCCAGAGACGGCAGGGGGACCGGTAAAGAGAGAGCCGGGGGGGCAGGTCCAGAGAGAGCCATGGGGGGCAGGGCCAGAGAGGGCGGGGGGGCAGGTCCAGGGACAACAGGGCACATAAGGGCAGAGAGGGCAGGGCCAGAGGAGGCAGGGGGGCAGGACCACAGAGGGCGGGGGGGTAGGGCCAGAGAGAGCAGGAGGGCAGGGCCAGAGAGAGCAGGGGGGCAAGTTACCGGGGAGGGGGGGTCAGATCAAGAGAGGGAGGAGGGGCGGAGGTCCAGAGAGGGCGGGGGACACAGGTCCAGAGAGGGCGAGGGGCACAGGTCCAGAGAGAGCGGGGGGCACAGGTCCAGAGAGAGAGGGGGGAGCGCAGGTCCAGAGAGAGCGGGGGGGTACAGGTCCAGAGAGAGCGGGGGTGGGGGGCAGGTCCAGAGAGGGCGGGGGGGGCAGGTCCGGGGGGGTTGGCAGGTCCAGGGAGGGTGGGTGGGGCAGGCCCAGAGAGGGTGGGAGGGGAGCAGGTTCAGACAGGGCGGCGAGGGCAGGTCCAGAGAGGGCGGGGTGGGGGTGGAAAGTCCAGAGATAGCTGGGGGGTGCCGGTCCAGAGAGAGCAGGGAGGGGGCGGTCCAGAGAGAGCAGGGGAGGGAGGCGGGGGGGGGGCATGTCCAGAGACGGCTGGGAGGCTGGTCCAGAGACGGGGGGTAGAGGGAGGGTCCAGAGACAGCGTGGGGGGGTGGGGGGGCTGCTCCAGAGACAGCAGGGCATATAGATGCAGCGAGGTCAGGGGGGCAGGGCCAGAGAGAGAGGGGTGGGCCACTGCAGAGAGAGCGGGGAGGGGGCAGTCTGGAGAGAGCAGGGAAGCAGGTCCAGAGAAAGCCGGGGTGGGGTGGGGGAGCGTCCAGAGAGAGCAGGGGAGCAGGTCCAGGGAGAGCAGAAGGGGCATGTCCAGAGAGGGCGGGGGGGAGGCTGTCCAGTGAGAGCAGGGGGGAGTCCAGTGATAGCGGGGGGGCGGCTATGCAGAGAGAGCAGGTGGGGCGGTCCAGAGAGAGCTGGGGGGCCGGTCCGGAGAGAGCCAGGCTGCAGAGCCAGAGACAGAAAGGTGGCAGAACCAGACAGAGAAGGGGCGATAGGACCAGATAGAGAAGGAGAGATAGGACCTTACAGAGAAGGCCAACAGGACAAGAGGGAACAAGAGGGATAGGTCCATACAGAAGAGTGGGGATAGGTCCAGACAGAGCAAAGTGGGGGGAATAGTTCCAGACCGAGCAAGGGGGAAATAGTTCCAGACAGAGCAAGGCGGGAATAGTTCCAGACCGAGCAAGGCGGGAACAGTTCCAGACCAAGCAAGGCGGGAATAGTTCCAGACCGAGTCTGGAGACAGCGGGCAGGGGCAAGTCCGGAAGGAGCTGGGGGGGGGGGAGCAAGTCCGGAGAGAGCGGGAGGGGCAAGTCCAGAGGGAGCGGGTGGGGCAAGTCCAGAGGAAGCCGGGCTGCAGAATCAAAGAGAATGGGGGCAGAACCAGACAGAGAAGGGGTGATAGAACCCGGTAGAGAAGGAGAGATAGGACCTTACAGAGAAAGACAATGGGACTAAAGGGAGAAGGAAGCATAGGTCCATACAGAACAGTGGGAATAGGTCCAGACGGAGGGGGGGGGGAATAGTTCCAGACAGAACGGGGGGGGGGGAATAGTTCCAAACAGAACGGGGGGGACACACAATATTTCCAGAAAGAGTGGGGGGGGCGGTCCCAAGGTGGGGGGCGATCCAGAGAGAGCGGGGGAGGGGGCCGGTCCGGAGAAAGCGGGTCCGGAGAGAGCAGGCGGGGCATGTCCAGAGGGAGCGGGCGGGGGCGGGTCCAGAGGGAGTGGGCGGGGGCGGGGGCGGGTCCGGAGACAGCGGGCGGGGGCGGGTCCGGAGAGAGCCGGGCTGCAGAGCCAGACAGAGAAGGATGACACAACCAGACAGAGAAGGGGTGATAGGACCAGTTAGAGAAGGAGAGATAGGACCTTACAGAGAAGGACAATAGGACTAGAGGGAGAAGGGGGAATAGGTTCATACAGAACAGTGGGGATAGGTCCAGACAGAGCAAAGTGGGGAAATTGTTCCAGATGGAGCAAGGCGGGAATAGTTCCAGACAGAATGGGGGGTGGGGGGAGAGAATACTTCCCGAAAGAGAGGGGCGGGGGGGGGCGGTCCAGAGACAGCAGGGTCGGGCGGTCCAGAGACAGCCGGTGGGGGTGGTGTCTAGAGAGAGTGGGGCTGCAGAGCCAGACAGAGAAAGGTGGCAGAACCAGACAGAGAAGGAGTGATAGGACCAGACAGAGGAGAGATAAGACCTTAGAGAGAACACAATAGGACTAGAGGGAACAGGGGGTATAGTTCCATACAGAACAGTGGGGATAGGTCCAGGCAGAGCAAAGGAGGGAGAATAGTTCCAGACTGAGCAAGGCGGGGAAATAGTTCCAGACGGAGAAAGGCAGGAATAGTTCCAGATAGAATGGGGGGCCGAGAGGGAATACTTCCAGAAAGAGCAGGGCGGGGTGCAGGTCCAGAGCAAGCGGGGGGGGGGTGGATGGGAGAGAGCGGGGAGGCCCGGTCCAGGGAGAGCTGGGGGGGGGGGTCCAGAGAGAGCCAGGTGGCAGAGCCAGAGAAAGGGGGCAGAACCGGACAGAGAAATGGTGCTAGGACCAGATAGAGAAGGAGAGATAGGACCTTACAGAGAAGGACAGTAGGACTAAAGGGAGCAGGGAGCATAGGTCCACACAGAACAGTGGGGATAGTTCCAGACGGAGCAAGGCAGGGGAATAGTTCCAGACGGAGCAAGGCGGGGGAATAGTTCCAGACGGAGCAAGGCAGGGGAACAGTTCCAGACGGAGAAAGGCGGGGGAATAGTTCCAGACCTAGCAAGGCGGGGGAATAGTTCCAGACGGAGCAAGGCGGGGGAATAGTTCCAGATCGAGCAAGGTAGGAATAGTTCCAGACAGAGTCTGGAGAGAGCGGGCGGGGGCAAGTCTCGAGGGATCGGGGGGCGGGGGGGGTGCAAGTCGGGAGGGAGCGGGGGGCAGGGTCCGGAGAGAGCCAGCCGGGGCGGGTCCGGAGGAGAGCCGGCCGGGGCGGGTCCGGAGGAGAGCCGGCCGGGGCGGGTCCGGAGGAGAGCCGGCCGGGGCGGGTCCGGAGAGAGCCGGCCGGGGCGGGTCCGGAGAGAGCCGGCCGGGGCGGGTTCGGAGAGAGCCGGGCATCACAGCCAGACAGAGAAGGGGGGCAGATCCAGACAGAGAAGGGGTGATAGAACCAGTTAGAGAAGGAGATAGGACCTTACAGAGAAGGACAGTAGGACTAGAGGGAGCAGGGGGGATAGGTCCATACAGAACAGTGGGGATAAGTCCAGACAGAGCAAATTTGGGGAATAGTTCCAGACAGAATGGGGGGTGGGGGAGGAATACTTCTGGAAAGAGCAGTGGGGGTGCCGGTCCAGAGACAGCCGGGGGGGCGGCGGGATGGTCCAGTGAGAGCGGGTGGGGGCGGTCTGAAGAGAGTGGGGGGGGCCGGGTCCGGAGAGAATTGGGGGGGCCGGGTCCCGAGAGAGCCAGGCTGAAGAGCCAGACGGAGAAGGGGTAATAGGACCAGATAGAGAAGGAGAGATAGGACATTACAGAGAAGCACAGTAGGACTAGAGGGAGCAGGGAGGATAGGTCCATACAGAACAGTGGGGATAGGCCCAGACAGAGCAAAGGGGGGGGAATAGTTCCAGATGGAGCGAGGAGGGAATAGTTCCAGCCAGAACGGGGGGGGGGGGGGGCATACTTCCCGAAAGAGCAAGGGCGGGGGGCGGTCCAGAGACAGCAGGGTGGGGTGGTCCAGAGAGAGCGGGGATGGGGGTGGTCCAGAGAGAGTGGGCTGAGGCCGGAGAGAGCGGGCCAAGGCAGGTCCGGAGAGAGCTGAGCGTCAGAGCCAGACAGAGAAGAGGGGGCAGAACCAGAGAGAGAAGGGGTGATAGGACCAGTTAGAGAAGGAGAGATAGGACCTTAAAGAGAAGGAAAATAGGACTAGAGGGAATAGTGGGGATAGGTCCATACAGAACAGTAGGGTTAGGTCCAGATAGAGCAAGGTGGGAATACTTCTAGACGGAGCAAGGCGGGAATAGTTCCAGACAGAATGGGGTTGGGGCGGGGGGGAAGAATACTTCCCGAAGGAGCAGGGAGGGGTGCCGGTCCAGAGACAACTGGGGGGGGGGGGGGGCGGTCCAGTGAGAGCGGGTGGGTGGCGGGCGGTCTGGAGAGAGCGGAGGTGGGGCGGACTCAGAGAGAGCAGGGGGTGGGGGCGGACCCGAGAGAGCAGGAGTGGGGGCGGACCCGAGAGAGCAGGGGGGCGGGTCCGGAGAGAAAGTGGGCGGGGGCAGGTCCAGAGAGAGCGGGCGGGGGCAGGTCCGGAGAGAGCAGGCGGGGGCAGGTCCGGAGAGAGCCGGCAGGGGCAGGTCCGGAGAGAGCAGGCAGGGGCAGGTCCGGAGAGAGCGGGCAGGGGCAGGTCCGGAGAGAGCGGGCAGGGGCAGGTCCGGAGAGAGCGGGCGGGGGCAGGTCCGGAGGGAGCAGGGCAGCAGAGCCAGACAGAAAAAGGAGGCAGAACCAGACAGAGAAGCACAATAGGACTAGAGGGAACAGGGGTGATAGGTCCATACAGAACAGTGGGGATAGGTCTAGACAGAGCAAAGGTGGGGGGGATAGTTCCAGACAGACCGGGGGTGGGGAGGAATGCCTCCAGAAAGAGTGGGGGGGAGGTCCCGAGAGAGCACCCGGTCCCAAGAGAGCAGGGTGGGCAGGTAACAACAGAGGGAGCAGGCAGGGGAGGGTTCCGAGGGAGCAGGCGGGGTCAAGTCCTGATGGAGCAGGAGGGGGCGGGTTCCAAGGGAAAGGGCGGGGGCGGGTCCGAAGAGAGCTGGGCAGCAGAGCCAGACAGAGAAGGGATAATAGAACCTTAAATAGAAGGAAAATAGGACTAGAGGGAGCAGGGGGGATAGGTCCAGACAGTGAAAAGGCAGGGAATAGTTCCAGACAGATCAAGACGGGAATACTTCCAAATGGAGCAATGAAGAAATCCTTCCAGATGAAGGAAGGCGGGAATACTTCCAGACAGAAAGGGGGAGGTGGGGGAAAGTCCAGAGGCGGGGGGGGGGGGGTCCAGTGAGAGCGGAGGGGGGCCTGTCCAGAGCGAGCAGGGTGGGGGGTGGTAAAGAGAGAGCCAGTGGGGGCGGTACAGAGAGAGCGGGCAGGGGCAATTCCAGAGAGAGCCAGGCTGCAGAGCCAGAGAGAGAAGGGGGGCAGAACCAGACAGAGAAGGGGTGATAGGACCAGACAGAGAAGGAGAGATAGGACCTTACAGAGAAGAACAATGGGACTAGAGGGAGAAGGGGGAATAGGTCCATACAGAACAGTGGGGATAGGTCCAGACAGAGCAAAGGGTGGGGGGGAAATAGTTCCAGACAGAGCAAGGCAGGAATAGTTCCAGACCAAGCAAGGTGGGAACAGTTCCAGATAGAATGTGGGGGGCGCCGGAAATACTTCCAGAGAGAGCCGGGGAGGGGGCGGTACAGAGACAGCGGGATCGGGGGGCGGTCCAGAGAGAGCCGGGGGGTCGGGGAAATATTTCCAGGAAGAGCGCGGGGTGGGTCAATAAGAATAGAGGGAATGAGGGGGGATAGGTCAATACAGAGTAGTGGGGAAGGTCCAGACAGAGCAAAGGCGGGGAGGGGGGGGATAGTTCCAGACCGAGCAAGGGGGGGGGATAGTTCCAGACCGAGCAAGGCGGGGGAATAGTTCCAGACAGAGTCTGGAGAGAGCGGCCGGGGGTGGGGCCGGAAGGAGCGGGCAGGGGTAGGTCCGAAGAGAGCTGGGCAGCAAAGCCAGACAGTGAAGGGGGCAGAACCAGACAGAGAAGGGGTGATAGGACCTTAAATAGAAGGAAAATAGGACTAGAGGGAGCATGGGGGATAGGTCCATACAGAACAGTGTGGATAGGTCGAGACAGAGCAAAGGTGGGGAATAGCTCCAGACAGAGCAAGGCGGGAATACTTCCAGATGGAAAAATGCGGAAATCATTCCAGACGGAGCAAGGCGGGAATACTTCCAGACAGACTGTGGCGGGGGGGGGGGGCGGTCCAGCGAGAGACAGGGGGGGCCTATCCACAGCAAGCAGGGTGGGGGCGGTCGAGAGAGAGCCAGTGGGGGCGGTCCAGAGAGAACGGGCGGGGGCAAGTCCGGAGAGAGCCAGGCTGCAGAGCCAGAGAGAGAAGGGGGACAGAACCAGACAGAGAAGGGGTGATAGGACCAGATAGAGGAGAGATAGGACCTTAAAGAGAAGGACAATAGGACTGGAGGGAAGAGGGGGGATAGGTCCAGACAGAGCAAAGGTGGGGGTGGGGGGGAATAGTTCCACACAGAGGAAAGCGGGAATACTTCCAGACGGAGCAAGGCAGGAATACTTCCAGACAGAATTGGGATGTGGGGGGAGATAGTTCCAGAAAGAGCAGGGTGGGTGCCAGTCCAGAGAGAGTGGAGGGGGGCGGTCCAGTGAGAAAGGGTGAGGGGCGGTCCGGAGAGAGCGGGGGTCCCGGTCCCCAGAGAGTGGGGGTGGGGGCCAGGTCCGGAAAGAGCGGGCATGGGCAGGTCTGGAGAGAGCTGGGCTGCAGAGCCAGACAGAGAGGGTGGCAGAACCAGACAGAGAAGGGGTGATAGGACCAGATAGAGGAGAGATAGGACCTTACACAGAAGCACAATAGGACTAGAGGGAGCGGGTGGTGGGGGGGGGATAGGTCTATACAGAACAGTGGGGATATGTCCAGACAGAGCAAAGAGGGGGGAACAGTTCCAGATGCAGTAAGGCGGGAATAGTTCCAGACAGAAAGGGGTGGGGGGAAACTTCCCACAAGAGCTGGGGGCTGGGGCCGGTCCAGAGACAGCTGGGGCGGGGGGGGGGGTCTGGAGAGAGCAGGCGGGGTCAAGTCTGAGAGATCAGGGCTGCAGAGCCAGAGAGAAGGGGGGCAGAACCAGACAAAGAAGGGGTGATAAGACCAGATAGAGAAGAAGAGATAGGACCTTAAAGAGAAGGAAAATAGGACTAGAGGGAGCAGGCGGGATAGGTCCAGACAGAGTAAAGGGGGTGGGGGGGAATAGTTCCAGACAGAATGGCGGGGGGTGGGGGAGATACTTCCAGAAAGAGCAGGGAGGGTGCCGATCCTGAGAGAGTGGAGGGGGGCGGTCCGGAGAGAGCAGAGGGACCCAGTCCGGAGACAGTGGGTGGGTGCGGGTCCGGAGAGAGCGAGGCTGCAGAGCCAGAGAGCAAAGGGGGACAGAACCAGACAGAGAAGGGGTGACAGGACTAGATAGAGAAGGAGAGATAGGACCTTACAGAGAAGGACAATAGGACTGGAGGGAACAGGGGGGATAGGTCCATAAAGAACAGTGGGGATAGGCCCAGAAAGAGCAAAGGGCGGGGGAATAGTTCCAGACAGAGCAAGGTGGGAATAGTTCCAGACAGAACGGTGGGGGGGGAGATACTTCCAGAAAGAGCAGAGGCGGTGCAGGTTCAGAGAAAGCAGAGGGGGTCGGTCCAGTTAGAGTGGGTGAGGTGTGGTCCGGAGAGATCGGGGAGGCCCGGTCCTGTGAGAGCAGGGGTGGGGGCAGGTCTGGAGATAGTGGGGGGGGGGGGCGGGTCCCAATAGAGCCGGGCTACAGAGCCAGATAGAGAAGGGTGGAAGAACCAGACAGAGAAGGGGTGATAGGACCAGATAGAGAAGGAGAGATAGGACCTTACAGAGAAGCACAATAGGACTAGAGGGAGCGGGTGGCGTGGGGGTGGGGGGTAGGTCCATACAGAACAGTGGGGATAGGTCCTGACATAGCAAAGGGGGTGAATAGTTCCAGACAGAATGGGGTGGGGGGAAACTTCCCACAAGAGCGGGGGGCTGGGGCCGATCCAGAGACAGAAGGTGGGGGGAAGCGATCCTTAGAGAGCCGGGGGTGGCAGTCTGGAGAGAGCAGGCAGGGTCAAGTCCGAGAGAACCAGGCTGCAGAGCCAGAGAGAGAAGGGGGGCAGAACCAGACAGAGAAGGGGTGATAGGACCAGATAGAGAAGGAGAGATAGGACCTTAAAGAGAAGGAAAATAGGACTAGAGGGAGCAGGGGGGATAGGTCCATACAGAACAGTGGGGATAGGTCCAGACAGAGCAAAGGGGGTCGGGGGGAATAGTTCCAGACAGAATGGCGGCGGGGGGTTGGGGGAGATACTTCCAGAAAGAGCATGGGGGGTGCCAGTCCTGAGAGAGTGGAAGGGGGCGGTCCAGTGAGAGCGGGCAGGGATGGGTCCGGAGGGCGGGGGCGGGTCCAGAGGGAGCAGGCAGGGGTGGGTCCGGAGGGAGCCAGGCTGCAGAGCCAGAGCGCGAAGGGGGGCAGAACCAGACAGAGGAGGGGTGACAGGACCAGAAAGAGAAGGAGAGATAGGACCTTACAGAGAAGGACAATAGGACTGGAGGGAACAGGGGGGTAGGTCCATACAGAACAGGGGGATAGGCCCAGACAGAGCAAAGGGTGGGGGAGAATAGTGCCAGTCAGAGCAAGGCAGGAATACTTCCAGAAAGAGCAGGGGGGTGCCGGTTCAGAGAAAGCAGAGGGGGGCGGTCCAGTGAGAGTGGGTGAGGTGTGGTCCGGAGATAGCGGGGAGGCCCGGTCCCGTGAGAGCAGGGGTGGGGGCATGTCTGCAGAGAGCGCGGGGGGGGGGGGGGGCGGGTTCCGAGAGAGCCAAGCTACAGAGCCAGACTGAGAAGGGTGGCAGAACCAGACAGAGAAGGGGTGATAGGACCAGATAGAGAAAGAGAGATAGGACCTTACAGAGAAGCACAATAGGACTAGAGGGAGCGGGGGGGGGGGGGGTACGTCCAGACAGAGCAAAGAGGGGGGACAGTTCCAGAAGGAGCAAGGCGGGAATAGTTCCTGACACAACGGGGTGCGGGGGGAACTTCTTCCCACAAGAGCGGGGGGCTGGGGCCGGTCCAGAGACAGCGGGGGTGTGGGGGGCGGTCCTGAGAGAGCGGGGGGGGGGCGGTCTGAAGAGAGCTGGCGGGATCAAGTCCGAGAGATCCGGGCCACAGAGCCAGAGAGAGAAGGGGGGCAGAACCAGACAGAGAAGGGGTGATAGGACCAGATAGAGAAGGAGAGATAGGACCTTAAAGAGAAGGAAAATAGGACTAGAGGGAGCAGGAGGGATAGGTCCATACAGAACAGAGGGGATAGGTCCAGACAGAGCAAAGGGGGTGGGGGGGGGAATAGTTCCAGACAGAATGGCGGGGTGGGTAGATGCTTCCAGAAAGAGCAGGGGGGGGTGCTGGTCCTGAGAGAGTGGAGGGGGGTGGCCCAGTGAGAGCAGGTGAGGGGCGGTCCCGAGAGAACGGGCGGGGGCGGGTCCGGAGAGAGCGGGCGGGGGCGGGTCCGGGGAGAGACAGGCTGCTGAGCCAGAAAGCGAAGTGGGGCAGAACCAGACAGAGGAGGGGTGACAGGACCAGATAGAGAAGGAGAGATAGGACCTTACAGAGAAGGACAATAGGACTGGAGGGAACAGGGGGGATAGGTCCATACAGAACAGTGGGGATAGGTCCAGACAGAGCAAAGGGGGTGGGGGTGGGGGAATAGTTCCAGACAGAGCGAGGCGGGAATACTTCCAGATGGAGCAAGACAGAAATAGTTCCTGACAGAATGGGGGGGGGTACTTCCAAAAAGGGGGGGGGTGTGCCGGATCAGAGAAAGCAGAGGGGGGCGGTCCAGTGAGAGTGGGTGAGATGTGGTCCGGAGAGAGCAGGGGGACCAGTCCCGTGAGAGCAGGGGTGGGGGGAGGTCTGGAGAGAGCGCGGGTGCGGGGGGCGGAGAGGGCTGCGGCGGATCCCAAGAGAGCCGGGCTACAGAGCCAGACAGAGAAGGGGTGATAGGACCAGACAGAGAAGGAGAGATAGGACCTTACAGAGAAGCACAATAGGACAAGAGGGAGCCCGGGGGCGGGGGGGGGGGGGAAAGATGGATCCATAAAGAACAGTGGGGATAGGTCCAGATGGAGCAAGGCGGAAATAGTTCCAGACAGAACAGGGATCTGGGGGGGAATACTTTCCGAAAGAGCCGGGGGGGGGGGGGCGGTCCAGAGACAGTGGGGGGGGGGGCGGTCCAGAGACAGGGTGGGTGGGCGGTCCTGAGAGAGCCGGGGTGGGGGGCTAGTCTGGAAAGAGCAGGCGGGGTCAAGTCCAGAGAGAGCAGGCTGCAGAGCCAGACAGAGAAGGGGGGCAGAACCAGACAGAGAAGGGGTGATAGGACCAGATAGAGAAGGAGAGATAGGACCTTACAGAGAAGAATAGGACTAGAGGGAGAAGTGGGAATAGGTCCATACAGAACAGTGGGGATAGGTCCAGACAAGGGGTGGGGGGGGGGGGTGGAAATAGTTCCAGATGGAGCAAGGCAGGAATAGTTCCAGACCAAGCAAGGCAGGAACAGTTCCAGACAGAACGGTGGGGTGGGGGGGGGCCGCACACCGGAAATACTTCCAGAAAGAGCCGAGGTGGGGGGGCAGTCCAGAGAGAGCCGTGGGGTCGGGGAAAATATTTCCAGGAAGAGCAGGGGGTGGGCCAATAAGAGTAGAGGGAATGGCGGCGGGGGGGAAGGTCCATATAGAATAGTGGGGAAGGTCCGGACAGAGCAAAGGCTGGGGGGGGCGGGGGGATAGTTCCAGACGGAGCAAAGGCGGGGGCGGGGGAATAGTTCCAGACAGAGCAAGGCAGGGGAATAGTTCCAGACCGAGCCAGGCGGGGGAATAGTTCCAGGCCAAGCAAGGCGGGGGAATAGTTCCAGACCGAGCAAGGCGGGGGAATAGTTCCAGACAGAGTCTGGAGAGAGCGGGCGGGGGTGGATCCGGAGGGAGCGGGTCTGAAGAGAGCTGGGCAGCAGAGCCAGACAGAGAAGGGGTGATAGGACCTTAAATAGAAGGAAAATAGGACTAGAGGGAGCAGGGGGGATAGGTCCATACAGAACAGTGTGGATAGGTCCAGACAGAGCAAAGGCGGGGAACTGTTCCAGACAGAGCAAGGCGGGAATACTTCCAGACAGAATGTGGCGGGAGCGGGGTGGGGCAGTCCAGAGGTAGCAGGGGGGCGGGCGGTGCAGTGAGAGCGGGGGGGTGTCCAGTGAGAGCCGGGGGGGCCTGTCCAGAGCAAGCAGGGTGGGGGCAGTCCAGAGACAGCAGGCTGGGGCAAGTCCAGAGAGAGCCAGGCTGCAGCCAGACAGAGAGGGTGGCAGAACCAGACAGAGAAGGGGTGATAGGACCAGATAGAGAAGGAGAGATAGGACCTTAAAGAGAAGGACAATAGGACTGGAGGGAACAGGGGGGATAGGTCCATACAGAACAGTGGGGATAGGCCCAAACAGAGCAAAGGGGGTTGGGAATAGTTCCAGACAGAGCAAGGCGGGAATACTTACGGACGGAATGGCGGGGCGGGGCGGGGGGGGGGGGGGAACTTCCAGAAAGAGCAGGGTGGGTGCCAGTCCAGAGAGAGCAGAGGGGGGCAGTCCAGTGAGAAAGGGTGAGGGGCGGTCCGGAGAGAGCGGCGGTCCCGATCTGAGGAGAGCGGGGGTGGGGGCCAGGTCCGGAAAGAGCGGGCATGGGCAGGTCCGGAGCCGGGCTGCAGAGCCAGACAGAGAGGGTGGCAGAACCAGACAGAGAAGGGGTGATAGGACCAGATAGAGAAGGAGAGATAGGACCTTAAAGAGAAGGAAAATAGGACTAGAGGGAGCATGGGGGATAGGTCCATACAGAACAGTGGGGATAGGTCCAGACAGAGCAAAGGGGGTCCAGACAGAATGGTGGGGTGGGGGGGAGATACTTCCAGAAAGAGCAGGGGGATGCCAGTCCTGAGAGAGTGGAGGGGGGCGGTCCAGTGAGAGCGGGTGAGGGGCAGTCCGGAGAGAGCAGGGGGGGCCCGGTCCCGAGAGAGCAAGGGTTGGTGGCGGGCAGGTCTGGAGAGAGCCGGGGGGGGGGGGGCGGCTCCGCAGAGAGGGGGGCAGGTCTGGAAAGAGTGGGCAGAGGCAGGTCCAGAAAGAGCCGGGCTGCAGAGCCAGACAGAGAAGGGGGGCAGAACCAGACAGAGAGGGGGTGATAGGACCAGACAGAGAAGCACAATAGGATTAGAGGGAGCAGGGAGGATAGGTCCATACAGAGCAGTGGGGATAGGTCCAGAAAGAGCAAAGTTGGGGGGAGAGGGGGAATAGTTCCAGACATAACGGGGGAGGGGGATACTTCCCGAAAGAGCGGGGGTGGGGTGCGGTCCAGAGAGAGCGGGATGGGTGGGCCGTCCTGAGAGAGCCGGGCGGGGGGGGGGGGGGCGTTCTGGCGGAGAGAGCTGGGCTGCAGAACCAGACAGAAAAGGGGGGCAGAACCAGACAAAGAAGGGGTGATAGGACCAGATAGAGAAGGAGAGATAGGAGCTTAAAGAGAAGGAAAATACGACTAGAGGGAGCAGGGGGGATAGGTCCAGACAGAGCAAGGTGGGGGGGGGGGGGAGGGGGATAGTTCCAGACGGAGCAGGGCGGGAATAGTTCCAGACCGAGCAAGGCGGGAATAGTTCCAGACCGAGCAAGGCAGGAATAGTTCCAGATGAAGCAAGGAGGGAATAGTTCCAGACGGAGCAAGGCGGGAATAGTTTCAGACAGACCGGGGGTGGGGGGGAATACTTCCAGAAAGTGGAGGTGGTCCAGAGAGAGCACCAGGTCAATAGAGAGCTGGGTGGGCGGGGAAGTACAGAGGGAGCAGGCAGGGGCGAGTCCCGAGGGAGCGGGCGGGGGCGGGTCCTGAGGGAGCGGGCGCGGGCGGGTCCCCAGGGAGCGGGTCCCCAGGGAGCGGGCGGGGGCGGGTCCGAAGAGAGCCAGGCTGCAGAGCCAGAGAGCGAAGGGGGGGCAGAACCAGACAGAGGAGGGGTGACAGGACCAGATAGAGAAAGAAATATAGGACCTTAAAGAGAAGGACAATAGGACTGGAGGGAACAGGGGGGATAGGCCCAGACAGAGCAAAGTGGGGTTGGTGCGGGGGGGAATAGTTCCAGACAGAGCAAGGCAGGAATACTTCCAGATGGAGGAAGGTGGGAATAGTTCCAGACAGAATGGGGGTGGGGGTGGGACTTCCAGAAAGAGCAGGGTGGGGGGGGGGGGTGCCGGTTCAGAGAAAGCAGAGGGGGGCGGTCCAGTGAGTCGGTGAGGTGTGGTCTGGAGAGAGCGGGGGGGGCCCGGTCCTGTGAGAGCAGGGGTGGGGGCAGGACTGGAGAGAGCGCGGGGGGGCCGGGTCCCGAGAGAGCCGGGCTACAGAGCCAGACGGAGAAGGGTGGCAGAACCAGACAGAGAAGGGGTGATAGGACCAGATAGAAAAGGAGAGATAGGACCATACAGAACAGTGGGGATAGGCCCAGACAGAGCCAAGTGGGGGGCAATAGTTCCAGACAGCGCAAGGCAGGTCCATACAGAACAGTGGGGATAGGTCCAGACAGAGCAAATAGGGTGGGGGGGAATACTTCCAGATGGAGCAAGGCGGGAATAGTTCCAGACAGAATCGGGGGGCAGGGTACTTCCAGAAAGAGCGGGGGGGGGGGTGTGCCGGTTCAGAGAAAGCAGAGGGGAGTGGTCCAGTGAGAGTGGGTGAGGTGTGGTCCAGAGAGAGCGGTGGGGCCCGGTCCCGTGAGAGAAGAGGTGGGGGCAGGTCTGGAGAGAGCGCGGGGGGCGGGGGTGGGTCCCGAGAGAGCCGGGCTACAGAGCCAGACAGAAAAGGGGTGATGGGACCAGATAGAGAAGGAGAGATAGGACCTTACAGAGAAGCACAATAGGACTAGAGGGGGCGGGTGGGGGGCGGGGATAGGTCCATACAGAACAGTCGGAATAGGTCCAGACAGAGCAAAGGGGGAAAATACTTCCAGATGGAGCAAGGCGGGAATAGTTCCAGACAGAATGGGGTGGGGGGAAACTTCCCACAAGAGCGGGGGGCTGGGGCTGGTCCAGAGACAGCGGGGAGGTGGGGGACGGTCCTGAGAGAGCCGGGGGGGGTGCCAGTCTGGAGAGAGCAGGCAGGGTCAAGTCTGAGAGATCCGGGCTGTAGAGCCAGAGAGAGAAGGGTGGCAGAACCAGACAGAGAAGGGGTGATAGGACCAGATAGAGAAGGAGAGATAGGACCTTAAAGAGAAAGAAAATAGGACTAGAGGCAGCAGGGGGGATAGGTCCATACAGAACAGTGGGGATAGGTCCAGACAGAGCAAAGAGGGTGGGGGGGGGAATAGTTCCAGACAGAATGGCCGGGGGGTGGGGGGGGATACTTCCAGAAAGAGCAGGGAGGGTGCCGGTCCTGAGAGAGTGGAGGGTGGCGGTCCAGGGAGAGCGGGTGAGGGATGGTCTGGAGAGAGCGGGGGGCCCGGTCCTTAGAGAACGGGCAGGGGCATGTCTGGAGAGAGCCAGGCTGCAGAGCCAGAGAGCCAAGGGGGGCAGAACCAGACAGAGGAGGGGTGACAGAACCAGATACAGAAGGAGAGATAGGACCTTACAGAGAAGGACAATAGGACTGGAGGGAACGGGGGGATAGGTCCATACAGAACAGGGGGGATAGGCCCAGACAGAGCAAAGGGGTGGGGGGGAATAGTTCCAGACAGAGCAAGGCAGGAATACTTCCAGATGGAGCAAGGCGAAAATAGTTCCAGACAGAATGGGGGGGTACTTCCAAAAAGGGGGGGGGGGTGCCAGTTCAGAGAAAGCAGAGGTGGGGCGGTCCAGTGCGAGTGGATGAGGTGTGGTCTGGAGAGAGCAGGGGGCCCGGTCCCGTGAGAGCAGGGGTGGGGGCAGGTCTGTAGAGAGCGCTGGGGGGGCGGGTCCCGAGAGAGCCTGGCTACAGAGCCAGACAGAGAAGGGTGGCAGAACCAGACAGAGAAGGAAAGATAGGACCTTACAGAGAAGCACAATAGGACTAGAGAGAGCGGGGCGGGGGGGTGGGGGGGGTGGAGAATAGGTCCATACAGAACAGTGGGGATAGGTCCAGACAGAGCAAAGGGGGGAATAGTTCCAGACAGAACAGGGTGGGGGGAAACTTCCTAAAAGAGCTGAGGGCTGGGGCCCGTCCAGAGACAGCGGTGGCTGGGGGGGCGGGGGGGCGGGGCGGTCCTGAGAGAGCCGGGGTGGGGGGGCGGTCTGGAGAGAGCAGGAGGGGTCAGGTCTGAGAGATCCGGGCTGCAGAGCCAAAGAGAGAAGGGGGGCAGAACCAGACAGAGAAGGGGTGATAAGACCAGATAGAGAAGGAGAGATAGGACCTTACAGAGAAGGCCAATAGGACTAGTGGGAGCAGAGGGGATAGGTCCAGATAGAGCAAAGGAGGGGGAATAGTTCCAGACCGAGCAAGGAGGGAATAGTTCCAGACAGAACAGGGGTGGGGGGAATACTTCCAGAAATGGCGGGGTCGGGGGGGTTGTCCTGAGAGAGCAGTGTGGGCAGGCAAGTCCAGAGTGAGAGGGTGGGGGTGGGTCGGGAGAGAGCAGGCGGGGGTGGGTCCCGAGGGAGCGGGCGGGGGCGGGTCCCGAGGGAGCCAGGATGCGAAGCGGGGCAGAACCAGACAGAGGAGGGGTGACAGGACCAGATAGAGAAGTTAGTATAGGACCTTACAGAGAAGGACAATAGGACTGGAGGGAACAGGGGCGATAGGCCCAGACAGAGCAAGGGTGGGGGGGGGCGGGGGGCGAATAGTTCCAGACAGAGCAAGGCAGGAAAACTTCCAGATGGAGCAAGGCGGGAATAGTTCCAGAAAGAATGGGGGGGGGGGAGATACTTCCAGAAAGAGCAGGGGGGTGTGCCGGTTCAGAGAAAGCAGAGGGGGCGGTCCAGTGAGAGTGGGTGAGGTGTGGTCCGGAGAGAGCAGTGGGGCCCGGTCCCGTGACAGCAGGGGTGGGGGCAGGTCTGGAGAGAGCGCGGTGGGGCCAGGTCCCGAGAGAGCCAGGCTACAGAGCCAGACAGAGAAAGGTGGCAGAACCAAACAGAGAAGGTGTGATAGGACCAGAAAGAGAAGGAGAGATAGGGCCTTACAGAGAAGCACAATAGGACTAGAGGGAGCGGGTGTGGGGGAGGATAGGTCCACAAAGAACCATGGGGATAAGTCCAGACAGAGCAAAGTGGGGGAACTGTTCCAGATGGAGCAAGGCGGGAATAGTTCCAGACAGAACGGGGTGGGGGGAAACTTCCCAAAAGAGCAGGGGGCTGGAGCCGGACCAGAGACAGCGGGGGGGGGGGGGGGGGGGGCAGTCCTGAGAGAACCGTGGGGGGCCGGTCTGGAGGGAGCAGGCGGGGTCAAGTCAGAGATCTGGGCTGCAGAACCAGAGAGAGAAGGGGGGCAGAACCAGACAGAGAAGGGGTGATAGGACCAGTTAGAGAAGGAGAGATAAGACCTTACAGAGAAGGCCAATAGGACTAGAGGGAGCAAGGGGGATAGGTCCATACAGAAGAGTGGGGATAGGTCCAGACAGAGCAAAGAGGGTGGGAGGGGAATACTTCCAGATGGAGCAAGGCGGGAACAGTTCCAGACAGAATGGGGTGGGGGGGGGGTACTTCCAGAAAGAGCAGGGGGGTGTGCCAGTTCAGAGAAAGCAGAGGGGAGCGGTCCAGTGAGAGTGGGTGAGGTGAGTTCCGGAGAGAGCGGTGGGACCGGTCCCGTGAGAGTAGGGCTGGGGGCAGGTCAGGAGAGAGCGCGGGGCAGGGGGGCATGTCCCGAAAGAGCCGGGCTACAGAGCCAGATGGAGAAGGCTGGCAGAACCAGACAGAGAAGGGGTGATAGGACCAGAAAGAGAAGGAGAGATAGGAGCTTACAAAGAAGCACAATAGGACTAGAGGAAGCGGGTGTGGGGGTGGATAGGTCCATACAGAACAGTGGGGATAGGTTCAGACAGAGCAAAGGGGTGGGGGGGAATAGTTCCAGGTGGAGCAAGGCGGGAATAGTTCCAGACAGAACAGGGTGGGGGGAAATGTACCAAAGGAGCAGGGGGCTGGGGCCGGTCCAGAGACAGCCAGGTGCGGTGGGCAGTCCTGAAAGAGCCGGGGGGCGGGGGGGGGGGGGGCTGGTCTGGAGAGAGCAGGCAGGGTCAAGTCTGACAGATCCGGGCTGCAGAGCCAGAGAGAGAAGGGGGGCAGAACCAGACAGAGAAGGGGTGATAGGACCAGATAGAGAAGGAGAGATAGGAGCTTTAAAGAGAAGGAAAATAGAACTAGGGGGAGCAGGGGGGACAGGTCCAGACAGAACAGTGGAGATAGGTCCAGACAGAGCAAAGGGGGTGGGGGGGAATACTTCCAGATGGAGCAAGGCAGGAATAGTTCCAGAGAGAATGGGGTGGGGGGTACTTCCAGAAAGAGCGGGGGGGTGCCAGTTCAGAGAAAGCAGAAGGGGGCGGTCCAGTGAGAGTGGGTGAGGTGTGGTCCGGAGAGAGCGGTGGGGCCCGGTCCTGTGAGAGCAGGAGTGGGGGCAGGTCTGGAGAGAGCACGGGTGGCAGGGGTCGGGTCCCGAGAGAGCCGGGCTACAGAGCCAGACAGAGAAGGGTGGCAGAATCATACAGAGAAGGGGTGAAAGGACCAGATAGAGAAGGAAAGATAGGACCTTACACAGAAGCACAATAGAACCACAGGGAGCGGGTGTAGGGGGGGATAGGTCTAGACAGAGCAGAGGGGGGTAATAGTTCCAGATGGAGCAAGGCGGGAATAGTTCCAGACAGAACGGGATTGGGGGAAACTTCCTAAAAGAGCAGGGGGCTGGGGCCGGTCCAGCGACAGCCGGGGGAGGGGGCGGTCCTGAGAGAGCCGGGGGGGGGGGGCAGTCTGGAGAGAGCAGGCGGGGTCAAGTCTGAGAGATCCGGGCCGCAGAGCCAGAGAGAGAAGGGGGGCAGAACCAGATAGAGAAGGGGTGATAGGACCAGATAGAGAAGGAGAGATAGGACCTTAAAGAGAGGGAAAATAGGACTAGAGGGAGCAGGGAGGATAGGTCCATACAAAACATCATCATCAATCGTATTTATTGAGCGCTTACTATGTGCAGAGCACTGTACTAAGCGCTTGGGAAGTACAAATTGGCAACATATAGAGACAGTCCCTACCCAACAGTGGGCTCACAGTCTAAAAGGGGGAGACAGAGAACAAAACCAAACATACTAACAAAATAAAATAAATAGGATAGATATGTACAAGTAAAATAAATAGAGTAATAAATGTGTACAACCATATATACATATATACAGGTGCTGTGGGGAAGGGAAGGAGGTAAGATGGGGAGAGGAAGGAAGGGGCTCAGTCTGGGAAGGCCTCCTGGAGGAGGTGAGCTCTCAGCAGGGCCTTGAAGGGAGGAAGAGAGCTAGCTTGGCGGATGGGCAGAGGGAGGGCATTCCAGGCCTGGGGTCGATGACGGGACAGGCGAGAACGAGGTACAGTGAGGAGATTAGCGGCGGAGGAGCGGAGGGTGCGGGCTGGGCAGTAGAAGGAGAGAAGGGAGGTGAGGTAGGAGGGGGCGAGGTGATGGAGAGCCTTGAAGCCCAGGGTGAGGAGTTTCTGCCTGATGCGCAGATTGATTGGTAGCCATTGGAGGTTTTTGAGGAGGGGAGTAATATGCCCAGAGCATTTCTGGACAAAGATAATCCGGGAAGCAGCATGAAGTATGGACTGAAGTGGAGAGAGACACGAGGATGGGAGATCAGAGAGAAGGCTGGTGCAGTAGTCCAGACGGGATAGGATGAGAGCTTGAATGAGCAGGGTAGCAGTTTGGATGGAGAGGAAAGGGCGGATCTTGGCAATGTTGCGGAGCTGAGACCGGCAGGTTTTGGTGACAGCTTGGATGTGAGGGGTGAATGAGAGAGCGGAGTCGAGGATGACACCAAGGTTGCAGGCTTGTGAGACGGGAAGGATGGTAGTGCCGTCAACAGAGATGGGAAAGTCAGGGAGAGGACAAGGTTTGGGAGGGAAGACAAGGAGTTCAGTCTTCGACATGTTGAGCTTTAGGTGGCGGGCAGACATCCAGATGGAGATGTCCTGAAGGCAGGAGGAGATGCGAGCCTGGAGAGAGGGGGAGAGAGCAGGGGCAGAGATGTAGATCTGGGTGTCATCAGCGTAGAGATGACAGTTGAAGCCGTGGGAGCGAATGAGTTCACCAAGGGAGTGCGTGTAGATTGAGAACAGAAGGGGACCAAGCACTGAACCTTGGGGAACCATACAGAACAGTGTGGATAGGCCCAGACAGAGCAAAGGGGGGCGGGGCGGGGAATAGTTCCAGACAGAGCAAGGCAGGAATACTTCCAGATGGAGCAAGGCAGGAATAGTTCCAGACAGAATGGGTGGGGGGAGGGGGTACTTTCAGAAAGAGCAGGGTGGGGGGTGCCGGTTTAGAGCAAGCAGAGGTGGGTGGTCCAGTGAGAGTGGGTGAGGTGTGGTCCGGAGAGAGCGGGGGGGGCCCGGTCCCGTGAGAGCAGGAGTGGGGGCAGGTCTGGAGAGAGCGCGGGGCGGGGCCGGTCCCGAGAGAGCGGAGCTACAGAGCCAGACAGAGAAGGGGTGATAGGACCAGATAGAGAAGGAGAGAGAGGACCTTACAGAGAAGTACAATAGGACTAGAGAGAGCGGGTGTTGGCGGGGGGTGGGGGGGGGTAGGTCCATACAGAACAGTGGGGATAGGTCCAGACAGAGCAAATAGGGGGGATACTTCCAGATGGAGCAAGGCAGGAATAGTTCCAGACAGAACGGGGTGGGGGGAAGCTTCTTCCCACAAGAGCGGGGGGCTGGGGCCGGTCCAGAGACAGAGGGGGTGGGGAGTGGGGGCGGTCCTGAGAGAGCCGGGGGGAGGTGGGGGCGGTCCGGAGAGAGCGGGGGGGGGGGGCAGAACCAGAGAAGGAGTGATATAATAATAATGGCATTTAGTAAGCGCTTACTATGTGCAAAGCACTGTTCTAAGCGCTGAGTGATAGAACCCGGTAGAGAAGGAGAGATAGGACCTTACAGAGAAGGACAATAGGACTAAAGGGAGCAGGGAGCATAGGTCCATATAGAACAGTGGGGATAGGTCCAGATGGAGCAAGGGGGGGAATAGTTCCAGACAGAACTGGGGGGGAGTACTTCCAGAATGAGCGGGGGGGGGGGGGGGGGCGATCCAGAGAGAGCAGGGGGGCAGATCCAGAGAGAGCAGGCAGGACATTTCCAGAGAGAGCAGGAGGGGCATGTCTGGACAGAGCAGGCAGGGGCGGGTCCGGAGAGAGCAGGTTGGGGAGGGTCCCGAGAGAGCAGGGCTGCAGAGCCAGACAGAGAAGGGTGGCACAACCAGACAGAGAAGGGGTGACAGGACCAGTTAGAGGAGGAGAGATAGGACCTTACAGAGAAGGACAATAGGACTACAGGGAGCAGGGTCCATACAGAACAGTGGGGATAGATCCAGACTAAGCAAAGCTGGGGAATACTTCCAGACAGTGCAAGGCGGGAATACTTCCAGACAGAATGGGGGGGGGGGGGGGCGTGGGAATACTTCCAGAAAGAGCGGGGGGGGGGCATGTCCAGAGAGAGCAGGGTGGTGGGAGGCCCGGAGGGAGGGGGGGCCGGGTCTGGAGAGAGCCGGGCTGCAGAGCCAGACAGAGAAGGGGGGCAGAACCAGAAAGAGAAGGGGTGATAGGACCAGAGAGAGAAGGAGACATAGGACCTTACAGAGAAGGCCAATAGGACTAGAGGGAACAGGGGGGGATAGGTCCATACAGAACAGTGGGGATAGGTCTAGACAGAGCAAAGGGGGGCGGGGAGAATAGTTCCAGACTGAGCAAGGCGGGAATAGTTCTAGACCAAAAAAGGTGGGAATAGTTCCAGAGTGAGCAAGGTGGGAATAGTTCCAGAGCGAGCAAGGTGGGAATTGTTCCAGACGGAGTCTGGAGAGAGCCGGCGGGGGCAATTCTGAAGGGAGCTGGGGGGGGCAAGTGGGAAAGGAACGGGGGGGGCAGGTCCGGAGGGATGGGGGGGTAGCAGGTCCGGAGGGAGCGGGTGGGGCAAGTCCCGAGGGAGCGGGGGGGCAAGTCCGGAGAGAGCCAGGCTGCAGAACCAAACAGAGAAGGGGGGCAGAACCAGACAGAGAAGGGGCGATAAGACCAGGTAGAGAAGGAGAGATAGGACCTTACAGAGAAGGACAATAAGACTAAAGGGAGCAGGGAGCATAGGTCCATACAGAACAGTGGGGATAGGTCCAGACGGAGCAAGGGGAGGGAATACTTCCAGAAAGGGGGGGGGGGGGGGGGCGGTCACGAGAGGGGGGGGCCCGGTCCAGAGAGAGCGATTGGATAGACTGAGGCCAGAAGCTGGAATGGCCAAGGGGCACAGGCAATAAATACCTGTCGCCTCTGACCTTTGGGGTCAGAACACCAGGACACGCAGCAGCAGGAGCAGCCGCTGCAGCAGCAGCAGCAGCCCACGTGTCTCTCCCTGCCCAGAAGGCCAGATCAATCAATCAATCAATCGTATTTATTGAGCGCTTACTATGTGCAGAGCACTGTACTAAGCGCTTGGGAAGTACAAATTGGCAACATATAGAGACAGTCCCTACCCAACAGTGGGCTCACAGTCTAAAAGGGGGAGACAGAGAACAAAACCAAACATACTAACAAAATAAAATAAATAGAATAGATATGTACAAGTAAAATAAATAAATAGAGAAATATGTACAAACATATATACATATATACAGGTGCTGTGGGGAAGGGAAGGAGGTAAGATGGGGGGGATGGAGAGGGGGACGAGCGGGAGAGGAAGGAAGGGGCTCAGTCTGGGAAGGCCTCCTGGAGGAGGTGAGCGCTCAGCAGGGCCTTGAAGGGAGGAAGAGAGCTAGCTTGGCGGATGGCCAGATGCCCGCTCTACAACCAGAACCAACACACTGAGGCAAGAGCCGCGGGATGGGTGAGTGTCTCGTGGGTGGGACCCAGGTATCCCGCTGCTGATGGGAATTTTGAGTGGATTCCTCCCATGTAGGGAGAGCACATTGTGAGAGCTAGCCGCCCACCACGTGCGCGGGTAATGTAATGAATTCTTCCCATGTGGGAAAGTAAGTGGATTCTTCCTGAGTGGGAAGTGCACATGGGTGAGAGTTAGCCAACTCGATTGTGTTCCTCCCGTGTAGGGAAGCTCTAATATTGCTAATTGATTATATTCCTCCCAAAAGGGAAGCTCAATCCATATCGCCTAAACAAATACATAAATTCAATTCACCTCGCGGAATAAATTTCATATAAAACTTAGGCTTTCCGTCCCCGGCCTCTCACTCTCTCTCGCCTCGCCGATCACTGAACGAAGCCGTCCCCGGACGACGGGTGACAGCAGTCCAGAGAGAGCTGTGGGGGGGTGGCAGATCCAGAGAGTGGGGGGGCAGATCCAGAGAGAGAGCAGGGGGAGCCGATCCAGAGACAGCAGACGGGGGCCTGCCCTCTCTGGCAGGCAGGTGCACAGTGAGCTGGGGGAGGGGGGGGGCGGTGCCGGTCCATAGAGAGCCGGTAGGGGTGGCCAGTCCAGAGAGAGCCCAAGGGGGGGGGGGGTCCAGGGAGAGCAGGAGGGGCATGTCTAGAGAGGGCCGGGGGGGTTGTTCAGAAAGGGCAGGGGGGGCATTTCCAGAGAGGGTGGGAGGGCCGGTCCAGAGAGGGCAGGGGGCAGGCAGGGCCAGAGATGGCAGGGCAGTCCAGAGAGAGCAGGGCATATAGGTCCGGGGGGGGGGCAGGTCTAGAGAGGATGGGGGGCAGGTCCAGAGAAAGCTGGTGGGGGCAGTCCAGAGAGAGCTGGGGGGGGGGTGTCTAGAGACAGCAGGAGAGGCCAGTCCAGAGAAAGCAGGGGGGTCAATTCCAGAGAAGGTCAGGGGGGCAGGTCCAGAGAGGGCAGGGGCATCTGTCCAGAGGGGGCGGGGGCAGGCAGTCCAGATACAGCAGGGGGAGCAACATTCGATAGAGCCAGAGAGCAGGTCCAGAGAGAGCAATCAATCAATCAATCGCATTTATTGAGCGCTTACTATGTGCAGAGCACTGTACTAAGCGCTTGGGAAGTACAAATTGGCAACACATAGAGACAGTCCCTACCCAACAGTGGGCTCACAGTCTAAAAGGGGGAGACAGAGAACAGAACCAAACATACCAACAAAATAAAATAAATAGGATAGAAATGTACAAGTAAAATAAATAAATAGAGTAATAAATATGTACAACCATATATACATATATACAGGTGCTGTGGGGAAGGGAAGGAGGTAAGATGGGGGGATGGAGAGGGGGACGAGGGGGAGAGGAAGGAAGGGGCTCAGTCTGGGAAGGCCTCCTGGAGGAGGTGAGCTCTCAGCAGGGCCTTGAAGGGAGGAAGAGAGCTAGCTTGGCGGAGGGGCAGAGGGAGGGCATTCCAGGCCCGGGGGAGGACGTGGGCCGGGGGTCGATGGCGGGACAGGCAAGAACGAGGTACAGTGAGGAGAACGAGGTACAGTGAGGAGAACGAGGTACAGTGAGGGGCAGGTCCAAAGAGGGCGGGGGGGACAGGTCCAGAGTGGGCGGCGGGGGCAGGTCCAGAGTGGGCGGCGGGGGCAGGTCCAGAGTGGGCGGCGGGGGAAGGTCCAGAGTGGGCGGGGGGGAAGGTCCAGAGTGGGCGGCGGGGGAAGGTCCAGAGTGGGCGGCGGGGGAAGGTCCAGAGAGGGTTGGGGGAGGGCAGACAGAGTGGGGAGGGCAGGTCCAGAGAGGGCTGGGTGGGGGAGGCCATTCCAGAGATAGCTGGGGGGTGCCGGTCCAGAGACAGCAGGGGAGGAAGGCAGGGGGGGCATGTCCAGAGACAGCGGGGGGTGGGGGCGGTCCAGAGACAACAGGGCATATAGGTGCAGAGAGGGTAGGGGGGCAGGGCCAGAGAGAGGTGGGTGGGCCTCTGTGGAGAGAGCAGGTGGGGCCAGTCCGGAGAGAGCAGTGAGGCAGCCAGCCCGGAGAGAGCAGGGAGGCAGGTCCAGGTCCAGATAGATTGGGGAGTGGCCGGTCCAGAGAGAGCCGGAGGTGGGGGGCGGTCCAGAGAGAGTAGGGAAGGAGGTCCAGGGAGAGCAGGAGGGGCATTTCCAGAGACGGTGGAGGGGGCATGTCCAGAGAGGGAAGGGGGGGCAGATCCAGACAGGGCAGGGGGCTGACAGGGCCAGAGACAATGGGTGGGGTGGGGGCGGTGGTTTCAGAGACAGCTGGGGGACCAAGTCCAGAGACGGCAGGGCATATAGGTGCAGAGAGGGCAGGGCCAGAGGGGGTGGGCAGGGCCAGAGAGAGAGGGGTGGGCCACTGCAGAGAGAGCGTGGGGTGGGGGGGGGCAGTCCAGAGAGAGCAGGGGGGCAGATCCAGAGGTGAGGGGGGAGCGGGTCCAGAGAGGGGAGGGGAGCAGGTCCAGAGATGGCGGGGAGAGCAGATCCAGAGAGGGTGGGGTGGCAGGTCCAGTCCAGAGATAGCTGCGGGGTGCCGGTCCACAGAGAGCAGGGTGGGGGCGGTCCAAAGAGAGCAGGGGAGGAAGGCGAGGGGGCATGTCCAGAGATGGCGGGGTGGGGGCGGTCCAGAGACAGCAGGGGGGCCAGTCAAGAGACAGCAGGGCATATAGGTGCATAGAGGGCGGAGGGGGCAGGGCCACAGGGGGCGGGGGGGGCAGGGCCAGAGAGAGCAGGAGGGCAGATCCAGAGAGAGCAGGGGAGGAAAGCAGGGGGGGCACGTCCAGAGATGGCAGGAGGGGATGGGGGCGGTCCAGAGATGGCGGGGGAGCGGGTCCAGAGACAGCAGGGCATATAGGTGCAAAAAGGGGGGGGGGCAGGGCCAGAAGGAGAGGGGTGGGCCACTGCAGAGACAGCAGCGGGGGCCAGTCCAGAGACAGCAGGGAGGCAGGTCCAGGGTGAGCGGGGGAGGAGGTCCAGAGAGAGCAGGAGGGGCATGTCCACAGAGGGTGGGGGAGGATGTCCAGAAAGAGCGGGGGGGGGGGAGGGGCATTTCCAGAGACAGCAGGGGGACCGGTCCAGAGAGGATGGGGGGTGGGCAGGGCCAGAGATGGCGGGGCAGTGCAGAGACAGCAGGGCATATAGGTCCAGAGAGGGCAGGGGGTGTGGTGGGAGGTCCAGAGGGCAGGGGTAGCAGGTCTAGAGAGAACGGGGGGGGGCAGGTCCAGAGAGAGCTGGGGGGGGGGAGGGGCAGAGAAAGCTGGTGGGGGCAGTGCAGAGAGAGCTGGGGCGAGGGGGGGGGGCGTCTAGGGACAGCAGGGGAGGCCAGTCCGGAGAGAGCAGGGTAAGCTGGTCCACGGAAAACAGGGGGGTCAATTCCAGAGAAGGTAGGGGGAGCAGGTCCAGAGAGGGCAGGGGCATCGGTCCAGAGGGGGTGGGGCAGGCAGGTCCAGATACAGCGGGGGGAGCGCCATTCGATAGAGCCCGGGGCGGGGGGGCAGGTCCAGAGAGAACAGGAGGGCAGGTCCAGAGAGAGCAGAGGGGCAGGTCCAGAGAGGGTGGGGGGGCAGGTCCGGGGGGGAGCAGGTCCAGAGAGAGCAGGGGGGCAGGTCCGGGGAGAGCAGGGGGGCAGGCCCAGGGAGGGCGGGGTGGGGGAGGCCATTCCAGAGATAGCTGGGGGGTGCCGGTCCAGAGAGAGCAGGGGAGGAAGGCAGGGGGGGCATGTCCAGAGACGGCGGCGGGTGGGGGCGGCAGTCCAGAGACAGCAGGGGGGGCTGGTCCAGAGACAACAGGGCATATAGGTGCAGAGAGGGTGGGGGGACAGGGCCACAGAGGGCAGAGGGGGCAGGGCCAGAGAGAGAGGGGTGGGCAGTGAGGCAGCCAGCCCAGAGAGAGCAGGGAGGCAGGTCCAGGTAGATGGGGGGCGGAGGAGGGGCGGTCCAGAGAGAGCGGTAGGGGAGGGGGGGGAGGCAGATCCAGAGATGGCGGGGGGGGCCGGTTCAGAGACAGTAGGGGGGGCAAGTCCAGAGAGAGTGAGGGGTCCTCCCCCTGCCCGCTGTGGTCATGCCCCCCTGCCCCCTCACCCTCTCTGGCAGGCAGGTCCAGAGAGAGCCGGGTGGGTGGCCGGTCCAGAGAGAGCCGGGGGTCGGGGGGGGGGGGGTCGGGACGGTCCAGAGAGAGCAGGGAAGGAGGTCCAGGGAGAGCAGGAGGGGCATGTCTACAGAGAGTGGAGGGGGCATGTCCAGAGAGGGCGGGGGGGGGGCGATCCAGAGAGGGCAGGGGGCTGGCAGGGCCATAGACAGCGGCGGGGGGCGGGGGGATTTAGATATGGCCGGGGGAGCCGGTCCAGAGATGGCAGGGCATATAGGTGCAGAGAGAGCAGGGCCAGAGAGGGCAGGACCACAGAGAGTGCGGGGGCAGGGCCAGAGAGAGAGGGGTGGGCCACTGCAGAGAGAGCATGGGGGGCGGTCCAGAGAGAGCAGGGGGGCGGTCCAGAGAGAGCAGAGGGGCAGATCCAGAGAGAGCAAGGGGGCAGATCCAGAGAGAGCTAGGGGGCAGATCCAGAGAGAGCTAGGGGGCAGATCCAGAGAGAGCTAGGGGGCAGATCCAGAGAGAGCAAGGGGGCAGATCCAGAGAGAGCAAGGGGGCAGATCCAGAGAGAGCAAGGGGGCAGATCCAGGGGGGTGGAGGGGAAAGGTCCAGAGAGAGCAGGGGGAGCAGGTCCAGAGATGGCAGGGAGGGCAGGTCCAGAGAGGGTGGGGTGGCGGGTCCAGTCCAGAGATAGCTGGGGGGTGCTGGTCCACAGAGAACAGGGGAGGAAGGCGAGGGGGCATGTCCAGAGATGGTGGGGTGGGGGCGGTCCAGAGACAGCAGGGGGGGCTGGCCAAGAGGCAGCAGGGCATATAGGTGCAGAGAGGGCAGAGGGGCAGGGCCAGAGAGAGCAGGAGGGCAGGGCCAGAGCGAGCAGGAGGGCAGGGCCAGGGAGAGCAGGGCCAGAGAAAGCAGGAGGGCAGGTCCACGGTGGGGGGGCAGGTCCAGAGAGAGCAGGGGGGTCGCAGGTCCCGAGAAAGCGGGGGGTGGGGGGCAGGTCCAGAGATGGCGGGGAGGGCGGATCCAGAGAGGGCGGGGTGGGGGGTCCAGTCCAGAGATAGCTGGGTGTGCCGGTTCACAGAGAGCAGAGTTGGGGCAGTCCAAAGAGAGCAGGGGAGGAAAGCCGGGGGGGGGGGGGGCATGTCCAGAGATGGCGAGGGGGGGGGCTGGTGCAGAGAGGGGGGAGGGGAAAGGTCCAAAGAGGGCGGGGGGGGGCAGGTCCAGAGATGGCGGGGAGGGCGGGTCCAGAGAGGACGGGGTGGGGGGTCCAGTCCAGAGATAGCTTGGGGGTGCTGGTTCACAGAGAGCAGGGTTGGGGCAGTCCAAAGAGAGCAGGGTAGGAAAGCAGCGGGGGCATGCCAGAGATGGCGGGGGGGGCAGTCCAGAGACGGTAGGGGGGCGGGTCCAGAGACAGCAGGGCATATAGGTGCAGAGAGGGCAGGGGGAGCAGAGCCAGGGGGGCAGGGCCACAGAGGGCGGGGGGGGGCAGGGCCAGAAGGAGAGGGGTGGGCCACTGCAGAGAGAGCAGGGAGACAGGTCCAGAGAGAGCTGGGGGGGGGGGGGTCCAGAGAGAGCTGGGGGGGGGGGGGTCCAGAGAGAGCTGGGGGGGAGGGGGTGTCCAGAGAGAGCAGGGGAGGAGGCCCAGGGAGAGCAGGAGGGGCATGTTCAGAGAGGGTGGGGGGGAATGTAGAGAAAGTGGGGGGAGCATTTCCAGAGAGGGCAGGGGGACCGGTCCAGAGAGGGCAGGGGGTGGGCAGGTCCAGAGATGGCTGGGCAGTCCAGAGAGAGCAGGGCATATAGGTCCAGAGAGGGCAGGTGTAGCAGGTCTAGAGAGGATGGGGGGGCAGGTCCAGAGAGCTCAGAGGGGTCCAGAGAAAGCTGGTGGGGGCAGTCCAGAGAGAGCGGGGGGGGGCGGTCTAGAGACAGCAGGGGAGGCCAGTCCAGGGAGAGCAGGGGAAGCTGGTCCAGGGAGAACGGAGGGGGGGTCAATTCCAGAGAAGGCTTGGGGGGCAGGTCCAGAGAGGGCAGGGGCAAGCAGGTCCAGATACAGCAGGGGGAGCGCCATTCGATAGAGCCGGGGTGGGGGGGCAGGTCCAGAGAGAACAGGAGGGCAGGTCCAGAGAGAGCAGGGGAGCAGGTACAGAGAGGGCGGGGGGGCAGGTCCAGAGAGGGTTGGGGGGCGAGCAGACAGAGCAGGGAGGACAGGTCCATAGAGGGCAGGGTGGGGGGGGGCATTCCAGAGATAGCTGGGGGGTGCCGGTCCAGAGAGAGCAGGGGAGGAAGGCAGGGGGGGCATGTCCAGAGACAGCAGGAGGGGCTGGTCCAGAGACGACAGGGCATATAGGTGCAGAGAGGGTGGGGGGGCAAGGCCACAGAAGGCGGGGGGCAGGGCCAGAGAGAGAGAGGTGGGCCTCTGTGGTGAGAGCAGGTGGGGCCAGTCCAGAGAGAGCAGTGAGGCAGCCAGCCCGGAGAGAGCAGGGAGGCAGGTCAGGTCCAGATAGACTGGGGTGGGGTGGGGGTCCAGAGAGAGCATTGGGGGGGTGGAGGCAGATCCAGAGAGAGACCAGGGGGGCCGGTCCAGAGACGGCAGGGGGGGCCAGTCCAGGGAGAGTGGGGGTCCCCCCCCGCCCGCTGTGGTCATGCCCCCCTGCCCCCTCTGGCCCTGCCTCCCCTGCCCTCTCTGGAAGGCAAGTCCAGAGAGAGCCGGGGGTGGGGGGGCTGGTCCAGAGAGAGCCAGGGGTGGGGGGCACAGTCCAGAGAGAGCAGGGGAGGAGGTCCAGGGAGAGCAGGAGGGGCATGTCCAGAGAGGGTGGAGGGGGCATGTCCAGAGAGGGCGGAGGGGGCATGTCCAGAGAGGGCAAGGGGCTGGCAGAGACAGAGACAGCAGGGGGGTTCAAAGATGGCAGGGGGGCCGGTCCAGAGACAGCAGGGCCAGAGGGGGCAAGGCCACAGAGGGCGAGGGGGCAGGGCCAGAGAGAGAGGGGTGGGCCACTGCAGAGAGAGCAGGGGGGTAGATCCAGAGAGAGCAGGGAGGCAGATCCAGAGAGAGCGGGGAGGCAGATCCAGAGAGAGCGGGGAGGCAGATCCAGAGAGGGCGGGGGGGGGGGGGGGGGGGGGCGGGGGGGGCAGGTCCTGAGAGGGCAGGGGGAGCAGGTCCAGAGATGGCGGGGAGGGCAGGTCCAGAGAGGGCGGGGTGGCGGGTCCAGTCCAGAGATAGCTGGGGGGTGCCAGTCCACAGAGAGCAGGGTGGGGGTGGTCCACAGAGAGCAGGGGAGGTAGACGAGGGGGCATGTCCAGAGATGGCGGGGTGGGGGCGGTCCAGAGACAGCAGGGGGGCCGGTCAAGAGACAGCAGGGCATATAGGTGCATAGAGGGCGGCGGGGCAGGGCCAGGGGGGCGGGGGGCATGTCCAGAGAGAGCAGGAGGGCAGGTCCAGAGAGAGCAGGGGAGGAAAGCAGGGGAGGAAAGCAGGGGCGGCATGTCCAGATATGGCAGGATGGGACGGGGGCGGTCCAGAGATGGCGGGGGAGCGGGTCCAGAGACAGCAGGGCATATAGGCGCAGAAAGGGTGGGGGGGGGGGGGGCAGGGCCACAGAGGGCAGGGGGGCACATGGCCAGAAGGAGAGGGGTGGGCCACTGCAGAGAGAGCAGGGGGGGCCAGTTCAGAGACAGCAGGGAGGCAGGTCCAGGGTGAGCGGGGGAGGAGGTCCAGGGAGAGCAGGAGGGGCATGTCCAGAGAGGGCGGGGGAGGATGTCCAGAAAGGGCAAGGGGGGGCATTTCCAGAGACAGCAGGGGGACCGGTCCAGAGAGGATTGGGGGTGGGCAGGGCCAGAGATGGCGGGGCAGTCCAGAGACAGCAGGGCATATAGGTCCAGAGAGGGCAGGGGGTGTGGTGGGAGGTCCAGAGGGCAGGGGTAGCAGACCTAGAGAGGACGGGGGGGGGGGGGGGGCAGGTCCAGAGAGAGCTGGGGGGGGGCCAGAGAAAGCTGGTGGGGGCAGTCCAGAGAGAGCTGGGGCAAGGGGGGGGTGTCTAGAGACAGCAGGGGAGGCCAGTCCAGAGAGAGCAGGGTAAGCTGGTCCACGGAGAACAGGGGGGTCAATTCTAGAGAAGGTAGGGGGAGCAGGTCCAGAGAGGGCAGGGGCATCGGTCCAGAGGGGGTGGGGCAGGCAGGTCCAGATACAGCGGGGGGAGCGCCATTCGATAGAGCCCGGGTGTGGGGGGGGGGGGCAGGTCCAGAGAGAGCAGGAGGGCAGATCCAGAGAGAGCAGGGGGGCAGGTCCAGAGAGGGCGGGGGGGGCAGGTCCAGAGAGAGCAGGGGGGGCAGGTCCAGGGAGGGCGGGTTGGGGGAGGTCATTCCAGAGATAGCTGGGGGTGCCGGTCCAGAGAGAGCAGGGGAGGAAGGCGGGGGGGGGGCATGTCCAGAGACGGCGGCGGGTGGGGGCGGCAGTCCAGAGACAGCAGGGGGGGCTGGTCCAGAGACAACAGGGCATATAGGTGCAGAGAGGGTGGGGGGACAGGGCCACAGAGGGCAGAGGGGGCAGGGCCAGAGAGAGAGGGGTGGGCAGTGAGGCAGCCAGCCCGGAGAGAGCAGGGAGGCAGGTCCCGGTCCAGGTAGATGGGGGGGCGGAGGAGGGGCGGTCCAGAGAGAGCGGTTGGGCGGGGGGGAGGCAGATCCAGAGATGGCGGGGGGGGGCCGGTCCAGAGACAGTAGGGGGGGCAGGTCCAGAGAGAGTGAGGGGTCCTCCCCCTGCCCGCTGTGGTCATGCCCCCCTGCCCCCCCACCCTCTCTGGCAGGCAGGTCCAGAGAGAGCCTGGGGTGGGGAGGACGGTCCAGAGAGAGCTGTCGGGGGGGTGGGGGTCGGGACGGTCCAGAGAGAGCAGGGAAGGAGGTCCAGGGAGAGCAGGAGGGGCATGTCTACAGAGAGTGGAGGGGGCATGTCCAGAGAGGGCAGGGGGCTGGCAGGGCCATAGACAGCGGCGGGGGGCGGGGGGATTTAGATATGGCCGGGGGAGCCGGTCCAGAGATGGCAGGGCATATAGGTGCAGAGAGAGCAGGGCCAGAGGGGGCAGGGCCACAGAGAGCGGGGGGGCAGGGACAGAGAGAGAGAGAGGTGGGCCACTGTAGTGAGAGCAGGGGGGGCGGTCCAGAGAGAGCAAGGGGGCAGATCCAGAGACAGCAAGGGGGCAGATCCAGAGAGAGCAAGGGGGCAGATCCAGGGGGGTGGAGGGGAAAGGTCCGGAGAGGGCAGGGGGAGCAGGTCCAGAGATGGCAGGGAGGGCAGGTCCAGAGAGGGTGGGGTGGCGGGTCCAGTCCAGAGATAGCTGGGGGGTGCTAGTCCACAGAGAGCAGGGTGGGGGTGGTCCAAAGAGAGCAGGGGAGGAAGGCGAGGGGGCATGTCCAGAGATGGCAGTGTGGGGGCGGTCCAGAGACAGCGGGGGGGCTGGTCAAGAGGCAGCAGAGCATATAGGTGCAGAGAGGGCAGGGGGGCAGGGCCAGAGAGAGCAGGAGGGCAGGGCCAGGGAGAGCAGGGCCAGAGAAAGCAGGAGGGCAGGTCCACGGTGGGGGGGCAGGTCCAGAGAGAGCAGGGGGGTCGCAGGTCCCGAGAAAGCGGGGGGTGGGGGGGCAGGTCCAGAGATGGCGGGGAGGGCGGATCCAGAGAGGGCGGGGTGGGGGATCCAGTCCAGAGATAGCTGGGGGGTGCCGGTTCACAGAGAGCAGGGTTGGGTGCAGTCCAAAGAGAGCAGGGGAGGAAAGCAGGGGGGGCATGTCCAGAGATGGTGAGGGGGGGCTGGTGCAGAGAGGGGGGAGGGGAAAGGTCCAAAGAGGGCGGGGGGGCGGGTCCAGAGAGGGCGGGTTGGGGGGTCCAGTCCAGAGATAGCTTGGGGGTGCTGGTTCACAGAGAGCAGGGTCGGGGCGGTCCAAAGAGAGCAGGGGAGGAAAGCAGCGGGGGAATGTCCAGAGATGGCGGGGGGAGGGGCAGTCCAGAGACGGCAGGGGGGCGGGTCCAGAGACAGCAGGGCATATAGGTGCAGAGAGGGCAGGGGGAGCAGAGCCAGGGGGGCAGGGCCAGAAGGAGAGGGGTGGGCCACTGCAGAGAGAGCAGGGGGGGCCAGTCCAGAGAGAGCAGGGAGGCAGGTCCAGAGAGAGCTGGGGGGGAGGGGGTGTCCAGAGAGAGCACGGGAGGAGGTCCAGGGAGAGCAGGAGGGGCATGTCCAGAGAGGGCGGGGGGGGGGAATGTAGAGAAAGGGTGGGGGGGGGGCATTTCCAGAGAGGGCAGGGGGACCGGTCCAGAGAGGGCAGGGGGTGGGCAGGGCCAGAGATGGCTGGGCAGTCCAGAGAGAGCAGGGCATATAGGTCCAGAGAGGGCAGGTGTAGCAGGTCTAGAGGGGTGGGGGTGGGGGGGCAGGTCCAGAGAGCTCAGAGGGGTCCAGAGAAAGCAGGTGGGGGCAGTCCAGAGAGAGCGGGGGGGGGGGTCTAGAGACAGCAGGGGAGGCCAGTCCAGGGAGAGCAGGGGAAGCTGGTCCAGGAAGAACACGGGGGTCAATTCCAGAGAAGGCTGGGGGGGGGGGGCAGGTTCAGAGAGGGCAGGGGCAGGCAGGTCCAGATACAGCAGGGGGAGCACCATTTGATAGAGCCGGGGCGGGGGGGCAGGTCCAGAAAGAGCAGGGGGGCAGGTCCAGAGAGGGTTGGGGGGCGAGCAGACAGAGCAGGGAGGACAGGTCCATAGAGGGCGGGGGGGGGGGGAGGCATTCCAGAGATAGCTGGGGGGTGCTGGTCCAGAGAGAGCAGGAGAGGAAGGCAGGGGGGGGCATGTCCAGAGACAGCAGGAGGGGCCCGTCCAGAGACGACAGGGCACATAGGTGCAGAGAGGGTGGGGGGGCAAGGCCACAGAAGGCAGGGGGCAGGGCCAGAGAGAGAGGGGTGAGCCTCTGTGGTGAGAGCAGGTGGGGCCAGTCCAGAGAGAGCAGTGAGGCAGCCAGCCCGGAGAGAGCAGGGAGGCAGGTCCAGGTCCAGATAGACTCGGGGGGGGGGGGGGGGTCCAGAGAGAGCATTGGGGGGGTGGAGGCAGATCCAGAGAGAGACCAGGGGGGCCGGTCCAGAGACGGCAGGGGGGGCCGGTCCAGGGAGAGTGGGGGTCCGTCCCCCCCCCACCCGCTGTGGTCATGCCCCCCTGCCCTCTCTGGAAGGCAAGTCCAGAGAGAGCCAGGGGTGGGGGGGCTGGTTCAGAGAGAGCCAGGGGTGGGGGGCACAGTCCAGAGAGAGCAGGGGAGGAGGTCCAGGGAGAGCAGGAGGGGCATATCCAGAGAAGGTGGAGGGGGCATGTCCAGAGAGGGCGGGGGGGGGCGATCCAGAGAGGGCAGGGGGCTGGCAGAGACAGAGACAGCAGGGGGGTTCAGAGATGGCAGGGGGAGCTGGTCCAGAGACGGCAGGGCATATAGGTGCAGAGAGGGCAGGGCCAGAGGGGCAAGGCCACAGAGGGCAGGTGGGGCAGGGCCAGAGAGAGAGGGGTGGGCCACTGCAGAGAGAGCGGGGAGGCAGATCCAGAGAGGGCGGGGGGGGGCAGGTCCAGAGACAGCCGGGGGGGGGGGGAGGGGCAGATGGGGCAGGTCCAGAAAGGGCAGGGGGAGCAGGTCCAGAGATGGTGGGGAGGGCAGGTCCAGAGAGGGCGGGGTGGCGGGTCCAGTCCAGAGATAGCTGGGGGGTGCTGGTCCACAGAGAGCAGGGTGGGGGTGGTCCAAAGAGAGCAGGGGAGGTAGGCAAGGGGGCATGTCCAGAGATGGTGGGGTGGGGGCGGTCAAGAGACAGCAGGGCATATAGGTGCAGAGAGGGCAGTGGGGGAAGGGCCAGAGAGAGCAGGAGGGCAGGTCCAGAGGGGGTGGGGTGTTGCAGGTCCAGAGAGAGCGGGGGGGGGAGGGGGGCAAGTCCAGAGAGGGGAGAGGAGAAGGTCCAGAGAGAGCAGGGGCAGGGGCTGGTCCAGAGAGGTCGGAGGGAGCAGGTCCAGAGAGGGTGGGGGGGCAGGTCCAGAGAGGGCGGGGGGGCGCGCAGGTCCAAAGAGGGAGGGGGAAGCAGGTCCAGAGATAGCTGGGAGGGTGGGTCCAGAGAGGGCGGGGTGGGGGGGGGTCCAGTCCAGAGATAGCTAGGGGGTGCCGGTCCACAGAGAGCAGAGTCGGGGTGGTCCAAAGAGAGCAGGGGAGGAAAGCAGGGGGAGCATGTCCAGAGACGGCTGGGGGGTGGCAGTCCAGAGACGGTGGGGGGGGTGGGTCCAGAGACAGCAGGGCATATAGGTGAAGAGATGGCCGGGGAGGGGGGTGTAGAGCCAGGGGGGCAGGGCCACAGAGGGCAGGGGCAGCAGGGCCAGAAGGAGAGGGGTGGGCCACTGCAGAGAGAGCAGAGGGAGCCAGTCCAGACACAGCGGGGAGGCAGGTCCAGGGTGAACCAGGTGGGGGGTGGCTGGTCCAGAGAGAGCCGGGGTGGGGGGGAGTCCAGAGAGAGCAGGAGAGCAGGTCCAGAGAGAGAGAGCAGGGGAGGAGGTCCAGAGAGAGAGCAGGGGAGGAGGTCCAGGGAGAGCAGGAGGGGCATGTCTGGGGGGTGGGGGATGTCCAGAAATGGGGGTGGGGGCATTTCCAGAGAGGGTGGGGGAGCCGGTCCAGAGAGGGCAGGGCCAGAGATGGTGGGGCAGTCCAGAGACAGCAGGGCATATAGTTCCAGAAAGGGGGGGTGGGAGGTCCACAGAGGGTGGGGGGCAGGTCTAGAGAGGACAGGGGAGCAGGTCCGGGGGTGGGGGGCAGGTCCAAAGAGAGCTTGTGGGGGGGGGTCCAGAGAAAGCTGCTTGGGGCAGTCCATAGAGCTGGGGGGGGGGCAGAGAAAGCTGGCGGGGGGGGGGCGGTCCGGAGAGAGCGGGGGTGGTGGTGGTACAGAGAGAGCTTGGGGGAGGGCAGTCTAGAGACAGCAGGGGAGGCCAGTCCAGAGAGAGCAGAGGAAGCCGGTCCAGGGAGAATGGCGGGGCAATTCCAGAGGTCGGGGGGGGGGGGCAGGTCCAGAGAGGGCAGGGGCGTCGGTCCAGAGGGGGCGGGGGCAGGCAGGTCCAGATACAGCAGGGGGAGCGCCATTCGATAGAGCCGGGGGGGCAGGTACAGAGAGGGCCGGGGGGGCGGCAGGTCCAGGAAGAGGGCGGAGGGGGCAGGTCCGGGGAGAGGGCTGGGGGGCAGGTCCGAGGAGAGCAGGGGGTCACGTCCTGGGAGAGCAGGGGGGAAGGTCCAGAGAGGGTTGATGGGGAGCAGACAGAGTGGGGAGGGTAGGTCCAGAGAGGGCGGGGTGGGGGAGGCCATTCCAAAGATAGCTGGGGTGTGCCGGTCCAGAGAGAGCAGGGGAGGAGGGCAGGGCGGACATGTCCAGAGACGGCGGGGGGTGGGGAGGGCTGTCCAGAGATGGCAGGAGGGGCTGATCCAGAGACAATAGGGCATATAGATGCAGAGAGGGTTGGAGGGCAGGGGCAGAGAGGCAGGGCCACAGAGGGCAGGTAGAGCAGGGCCAGAGAGAGAGGGGTGGGCCTCTGCCGAGAGAGCAGGTGGGGCCAGTCCCGAGAGAGCAGGGAGACAGGTCCAGGTCGAGATAGACAGAGCGGGGTGGGAGCGGTCCAGAGAGAGCGGTGGGTGTGGTCAGATCAAGAGAGAGAGCAGGGGGGCAGATCCAGAGAGAGAGAAGGGGGGCCAGATCCAGAGACAGAGCAGGGGGGCCAGATCCTGTCCCCCCTGCTCTTTCTGGACCCCCCCCCCCGGCAGAGGGGGTGGGGGGAAGATACTTCCAGAAAGAGCAGGGGGGGTGCCGTTCCTGAGAGAGTGGAAGGGGACAGTACAGTGAGAGCGGGTGAGGGGCAGTCAGGAGAGAGCTGGGGGGGGGGGGGCGGGGGCGGGTCCTGAGAGAGCGGGTGGGGGCGGGCCCCGAGAGAGCGGGCGGGGGCAGTACGGAGAAAGCCGGGAGGCAGAACCAGACAGAGAAGTGGGGCAGAACCAGACAGAGAAGGAGTGATATAATAATAATAATAATGGCATTTGTTAAGCGCTTACTACGTGCAAAGCACTGTTCTAAGCGCTGAGTGATAGAACCCGGTAGAGAAAGAGAGATAGGACTTTACAGAGAAGGACAATAGGACTAAAGGGAGCAGGGAGCATAGGTCCATACAGAACAGTGGGGATAGGTCCAGACAGAACGTGGGGGGCGGGGGGGAGAGTACTTCCAGAAAGGGGGGGGTGGGGAGCGGGTCTGGAGAAAGCAGGCAGGGCATTTCCGGAGAGAGCAGGAGGGGCATGTCCGGACAGAGCAGGCAGGGGCAGGACGGACAGAGAGGGTGGGGGCGTGTCCGGAGAGAGCCGGGCTGCAGAGCCAGACAGAGAAGGGGTGATAGGACCTTACAGAGAAGGACAATAGGACTAGAGGGAGCAGGGGGAATAGGTCCGTACAGAACGGTGGGGATAGGTCCAGACAAAGCAAAGCCAGGGAATACTTCCAGACAGATTGGGGGTGGGGGGCAGGGGGGAGTGGAAATACTTCCAGAAAGAGCGGGGGGGCGGGGGGGGACTGTCCAGAGGGAGTGGGGGGGTGGGAGGTCTGGGGTGGGCGGGTCCGGAGAGAGCCAGGCTGCAGAGCCAGACAGAGAAGGGGGGCAGAACCAGAAAGTGAAGGGGTGATAGGACCAGAGAGAGAAGGAGACATAGGACCTTACGGAGAAGGCCAATAGGACTAGAGGGAACAGGGGGGATAGGTCTAGACAGAGCAAAGGGGGTGGGGGAGAATAGTTCCAGACTGAGCAAGGGGGGAATAGTTCCAGACTGAGCAAGGCAGGAATAGTTCTAGACCGAAAAAGGCGGGAATAGTTCCAGAGCAAGCAAGGTGGGAATAGTTCCAGATGGAGTCTGGAGAGAGCCGGCAGGGGGCAATTCTGAAGGGAGCTGGGGGGGCAAGTGGGAAAGGAACGGGGGGGCAGGTCCGGAGGGAGTGGGATGGGCAAGTCCCGGGAGGGGGGACCTCCAGAGAACACAATAGGACTAGAGGGAACAGGGGGTATAGTTCCATTACAGAACAGTGGGGATAGGTCCAGACGGAGCAAAGCGGGAATAGTTCCAAATAGAACGGGGGGCCGTGGAGGAATACTTCCAGAAAGAGTGGGGGGGTGCCTGTCCAGAGACAGCGAGGGGGGCGGGGGGGCGCTGCCGATCCAGTGGGAGCGGGTGGTCAGGAGAGAGTGGGTGGGGGCCCGGTCCAGAGAGAGCGGGGTGGGGGGGGGCGGTCCGGAGAGAGCACAGGGGGGTGGGCCGGGGCCTGAGAGAGCCGGGCAGCAGAGCCAGACAGAGAAGGGGGGCAGAACCAGACAGAGAAGGGGTGATAGGACCAGATAGAGAAGGAGAGATAGGACCTTACAGAGAAGGACAATAGGACTAAAGGGAGCAGGGAGCATAGGTCCATACAGAACAGTGGGGATAGGTCCAGAAGGAGCGGGGGCGGGGTAATAGTTCCAGATGGAGCAAGGCAGGAATAGTTCCAGAGGGGGGGGGACCAGAGACAGCAAGGGAGGTGGTCCCGGGGGGGGGGGGCAGTCCGGAGAGAAAGAGGAGGGGGCCGGTCCGGAGAGAAAGAGGAGGGGGCCGGTCCGGAGAGAGCAGGCGGGTCCAGAGAAAGCCAGGCAGCAGAGCCAGAGAAAGGGGGCAGAACCAGACGGAGAAGGGGTGATAGGACCAGTTAGAGAAGGAGAGATAGAACCTTACAGAGAAGGACAATATGACTAGAGGGAGCAGGGGGATGGGTCCATACAGAACAGTGGGGATAGGTCCAGACAAAGCAAAGGCGGGGAATACTTCCAGACAGAGCATGGCGGGAATAGTTCCAGACAGAACGAGGTGGCGGGGGGGAAATCCTTCCAGACGGAGCAAGGCGGGAATAGTTCCAGACTGAAGGGGGGGACATGTAAATACTTCCAGAAAGAGCGAGGGGGGGTGGGTCCGGAGGGGGGGGGGCGGGTCTGGAGAAAGCCGTGGGGGCCGGTCCGGAGAGAGCGGGCGGGGGCAAGTCCAGAGAGAGCCAGGCTGTAAAGCCAGAGAGAGAAGGGGGGCAGAACCAGACAGAGAAGGGGTGATAGGCCCAGATAGAGAAGGAGAGATAGGACCTTACAGAGAAGGCCAATAGGACTAGAGGGAACGGGGGTGGGGGGGGGGATAGGTCCATACAGAACAGTGGGGATAAGTCCAGACAGAGCAAAGGGAGGCCGGGGGGGTGGGGGGGAATAGTTCCAGGTGGAGCAAGTTGGAAATAGTTCCAGACAGACCAGGGGTGGGGGGAATACTTCCAGAAAGAGCGAGAGGTCGGGGGGAGGCGGTCTCGAGAGAGTGAGCACCCGGTCCAGAGAGAGCAGGGTGGGCAGACAAGTACAGGGGGAGCAGGCAGGGGCGGGTCTGGAGGGAAAGGGCAGGGGCGGGTCCGAAGAGGGCTGGGCAGCGGAGCCAGACAGAGAAGGGGGACAGAACCAGACAGAGAAGGGGTGATAGGACCCGACAGAGAAGGAGAGATAGGACCATACAGAGAAGGACAATAGGACTGGCGGGAGCAGGGGGAATAGGTCCATACAGAACAGTGGGGATAGGTCCAGACAGAGCAAAGGCAGGGAATAGCTCCAGACAGAGCAAGGAGGGAATACTTCCAGATGGAGCAATGTGGAAATCCTTCCAGATGGAGCAAGGCGGGAATACTTCCAGACAGAATGGTGGGGGGGGGGGTAGTCCAGAGGCAGCGGGGGGGGGGGGCTTTCCAGAGAGAGTGGGCGGGGTCAAGTCCGGAGAGAGCCAGGCTGCAGAGCCAGAGAGAGAAGGGGGGCAGAACCAGACAGAGAAGGGGTGATAGGACCAGATAGAGAAGGAGAGATAGGACCTTAAAGAGAAGGACAATAGGACTGGTGGGAACAGGGGGGATAGGTCCATACAGAACCGTGGGGATAGGCCCAGACAGAGCAAGTGGCGGGTGGGGGGGAATACTTCCAGACTGAGCAAGGCAGGAATACTTCCAGACAGAATGGGGGTTGGGGGGAAATACTTCCAGTAAGAGCAGGGGGGGGTGCCGGTCCAGAAAGAGTGAAGGGGGGTGGTCCAGTGAGAAAGGGTGAGGGGCGATCCGGAGAGAGCAGGGGGGCCGGTCTGGAGAGACCGGGGATTGGCGGGGGGGGCAAGTCTGGAGAGAGCGGGGGAGGGGGCCGGGTCCACAGAGAGCGGCGGGGGGCAGGTCTGGAGACAGCGGAGGGCGGTCGGCTCCGCAGAGAGCCGGGGGCGGGGGGGCAAGGGTCCAGAAACATCGGGCAGGGGTGAGTCCAGAGAGAGCCGGGATGCAGAGCCAGACAGAGAAGGAGCAAGACGGAGCAAGGCAGGGGACCAGCTCCAGACGGAGCAAGGCAGGAATAGTTCCAGATGGAGTCTGGAGAGAGCAGGCAGGGGCAAGTCTGAGGGGAACACGGGAGGGGGCAAATACGGAGGGAGCAGGGGGAGCAAGTCCGGAGAGTGCCGGGCTGCAGAGCCAAACAGAGAAGGGGGCAGAACCAGAGAAGGGGTGATAGAACCAGGTAGAGAAGGAGAGAAAGGACCTTACAGAGAAGGACAATAGGACTAAAGGGAGCAGGGAGCATAGGTCCATACAGAAAAATGGGGATAGGTCCAGACAGAGCAAGGGGGGTGGGGAAATAGTTCCAGACGGAGCAAGGTAGGAATAGTTCCAGACAGAACAGGGTGGACGGCAGTCTGGAGAGAGCACAGTGGATGGGCAAGTCCGGAGGGAGCCAGGCAGCAGAGCCAGACAGACAGGGGGTGATAGGACCAGATAGAGAAGGAGAGATAGGACCTTACAGAGAAGCACAATAGGACTAGAGGGAACAGGGGGTATAGCTCCATACGGAACAGTGGGGATAGGTCCAGACAGAGCAAAGGGTGGGGGTGGCGGGGAGAAATAGTTCCAGACCGAGCAAGGCGGGAATAGTTCCAGACAGATCGGGGATGGGGGGGAATACTTCCAGAAAGAGCTGGGGGGGGGGGGCGGTCCAGAGAGAGCACCTGGTCCCGAGAGAGCAGGGTGGGCGGGCAAGTACGGAGGGAGCAGGGAGGGGGTGGGGGCGGGTCCAGAGAGAGTGAGGTTGCACAGCCAGTCAGAGAAGGGAAGCAAAACCAGAAAGAGAAGGGGTGATAGGACCAGATAGATAAGGAGAGATAGGACCTTAGAGAGAAGGACAACAAGACTAGAGGGAGCAGGGGGGATAGGTCCATACAGAACAGTGGGGATAGGTCCAGACAGAGCAAGGGGGGCGGGTGGAGAGATAGTTCCAGACGGAGTAAGGCGGGAATAATTCCAGAAGGAGCAAGGCAGGAATAGTTACAGACAGAATGGGGGTGGGGGGGTGGGCGGTCCAGAGAGAGCAGGGGTAGGGGGCCGGTCCAAAGAGAGCTGGGGTGGGGGGCCTGTCCAGAGAGCACTCCAGGGGGCAGCCCAGAGAGCTGGGGGAGGCGGTCCAGAGAGAGCTGGGGGGGGGGGCGGTCCAGAGAGAGCAGGGGCAGGGATCCAGAGAAAGCGGGGGGTGGGGGGGGGTCCAGAGGGAGCGGGCCCGGGGTTGGGTCCAGAGGGAGCGGGCCCGGGTCCAGAGGGAGCGGGCCCGGGGCGGGTCCGGAGGGAGCCAAGCTACAGAGCCAGACAGAGAAGGGGGGGAGAACCAGACAGAGAAGGGGTGATAGTACCAGATAGAGAAGGAGAGATAGGACCTTACAGAGAAGGACGATAGGGCCAGATGGAGCATGGGGGACAGGTCCCGTCAGAGCAGGGGGGTGGGAGGGAATAGTTCCAGTCAGATGGGGCGGGGGGGGGGGTGCATCGGACCCGACGGAGAACACGTAGCTGGGAAGGATGACAGTGGTTGTGGAGTGGTTGAGGATTATTTGGAGACAAGGTAAATCCAGTGGCTCGAGTCTCTGTTAGGAAAATATTGGTTATGCAGAGTAAATTATTAAGCCCTGGAAGTTGCCTCCTTTGAGAAGGAAGGGGTTGTGGTCCCTGGGGGCTCAAGGTAGGAATTAAGTCTAGAACAGATGGTCAAGGCATGGGAGTCAGTGAGAGAGGGGAATCACTATTGCTGAGCAGATGACAGACCAAGTTAAATTACTTCTCACCGGTTATGATATCGTTGAAGTGGTTCTATTGCTGAGATTTCCCCCAGCAGCACTTCCTGGAGGGATCGGTCTGATGGTGCTCCTGCAAGTTGAGAAGGAAATGAGTAGAGATGCAAATGATGCAGTTTCTGTAACAGACATTCCTCCAATACCCCACAAGTCAACCTGGTTTTCAGTAGGTGTGAGAGAACAGCCACAGATAGCCTGGATTCTCCACCCTTCTCTACCCCTGCCATTGAATCTCCATACCCCCAGGTTGGGAGAGGCCTGGACTTAAAGGACAACAAGTCTCCAGTGGCAGACTAAACAGGGGAGTGGGAAGGCTTGCAGTACTCTGTACCAAACCCTTCTATGCTCCCGACCAAAGATGCAGGTTGGATGCTACTGAACTCCACGGGAGAATAGGATGGACACACACACACACACACACACACACACACACACACACACACACACACTTTATTTTCCCTTCCAACTCACCCATGCACTTAATCCCACCCACCAAGCAATGAAGCATTTGCCCCACAGAAATTAGGTACATATACTCAGCTCTTTCTCTCACTTGTATCAGCTGGGACCCTCCAATAAGCTGATGCTGGACCTAGACTACTGAAAAAGAACTATGTTACAATATGTAAGACATGCCTAACAGTCTTAAGGAAGGAGACAGCACAATGAGCAGACAAGTGGGGACAAGCGTGCTGTGGTGGTGAGTCAGGGCTAAAGGGAACCCGCCTGCTAATTCCACTGCACTGTACTCTCCCCAAGCACTTAGGTTAGTGCTCTGCATGTAGTAAACATTCCAGTACCATCGATTGACTGCAGGAACGCAGTGTCTATTAGAACTAAACACAGCCACAGCTAGAAGCTGAAGACCGGAGAGGAAGCGTGAGTGGCCAGATAGCCTTCCTATATGGAGTGCTAGGCCCTGCACCCCTCTACCCACCCCTGACCCCCAACGCAGGCATTAAATGAGGTCAGGATAGGGGAGGGATGATATCCCCCATAAACGGCCCCGGGGAAAGTTGGGGAAATTTCCTGGCCTAGAAGAACTCACAGCTAGCAAGCCAGAAAGCACCTAGCCAGTAAGACTATTAAAACACCAGCCTCTCCCCTCCTCCCATTCCCCTGCCCCTGACATCCTCCTGACTCCCTCAGAGGCAGTCACTGTCACACACAGAGGGGTTCCAACTCTGGAAAGATCGAGGATGTGGCATGGTGACCCTGTGGACGGGGCTGCGGGTTCAGGTAGGATTGATTGACCCACCTAGAGAATTAAGGACACTGGGTCTTCTCAGTTCCACCATCACCTCCCTTAGAGATGGAAGCTCAGCTCCCAATTCTTCCTCACCATGGGAATCAGCTCTTCCTCACTGAAGGGGGACACTTGGACCACATCCACCCTCAATCCAATGCACAATCCTCCCCCCGGAACTCCTACCCCCTATCCACGCAGTGGACATATCAGCAGTCTCCCAAATCTTTACGAGCCCTACCGAAATAGTCTCTTCTCCCACAAGCCTTCCCTGATTCAGGCTCTCATCTCTCCACCCTACTCCCCGGGACACACAAAACACACACTTCATTTTCCCTCCCAGCTCACCCACGCACACACTCACCCACTAAGCCCTGAAGCATTAACCCCCCCAATTAATTAAGTACATATCTTTTGACTCAAATCCTTCCCTCACCTGTGTTGTATGGTCTGGAAACAGCCCCCTCCCCTCCCACCCCCATTTAACAGACACTGGACTTATAAGATTGAAAGGGAACTCTCTTAAAATTGCAGACAAGTGGGGACAGGTGTGCTGAAGTGGGTGTGTGAGGGTGGCAAGCAACAGGTGGGCTAGTTCTGTTGCATTGAATTCTCCCAAACACTTAGTACAGTGCTCTGCATATCCTAAGCACTCACATACCATTGATGGATTGGAGGAGCCAAGTGTCCTTTAGAACTTCCACAGCTACAGAGAGAAGCTGGAGAACCAAGAAAGAGCAAATCTGAGTGGACAGGAATCCTTCTGAGAGGAAGTCTTGGGCCCTTCAACCCACTACCCGACCTCCTCCCCCGCTGAGGGCAAGGGTAAGGTCAACATCCACGAGAATGAAACCGCCACAGAACAGCTCTGCAGGGAGGGCCTTGGGGAAGTGTTCCAGCCTAGAAGAACTCACATCTAGCAAGCCACAAAACACCTAGTCAGCTCCACAGTTAACTAGGCTCTTCCCCCACCCCATCTTAACTCCCTCAGAGGCAGTCACTGTCAAGCACAAAGGGGTTCCACCTCTAGAGGAGCAGAGGATTTGCAGGGTGACCCTGTGGATAGGACTGTGGGTTCAAACAGGAATGACCCATCTATAGAATTAAGGGTCCTGGGTCTTCTCAGTTCCACGGTCAAATCAGACAGAACCAGTTCCCTACACAAGGTCTTAACCCCAGACGGTGGAATACTGAGACAGACATGCCCCTCTACACACCTTGTAGTCCTCCTGCAGTAACTCCTAATCATCTTCCCTTAAGCAATGGAAGCTCAGCTCCTGATTCTTCCTCTCCATGGGGATCAGCTGCTCTGGGTTCTCACTGAAGGGGCAACACTCCTCATGGCCTGGAGGGGTGGTGAGAAGGTTCTGGGAAGGGAAATCCCCCCATCCATCTCTTCCCATCATCAGGACTCTTCCGACATCCACCTCCGGACGGCCTTAACCTGGGATCAGGAAGAGCCTGAAAGCTCCAGCTTGCTCCTCACCTGGACCACCTAACACCTCACCTGGACCACCTTCCACCCTCAGCCCACCCCACACATCCTCCCCTCTGGACCCCCACCTCATACCTATCCAGTGGATCTACCACCCATCTCCCACAGCTTTAAAAGCCCTACCGGAATGGTTTCTTCTCTAATAAGCCTGCCTCGACTAAAGCTCTCATCCTCCCGAGCCCCCAACGCCCCTTCTGACATATGCTTTGTTTTCCCTTCCAGCTCACTCATGCACTTTATCCCACCCTTGAAGCACTGAAGCTTTCACCCCACATCATGTACGTATCTTTTTACTCATATCCTTCCCTTACCTGTATTGTATCATCTGGGACTCCCCAAACAGATGCTGGACCTATAAGATTGAAAGGGAACTCTGTTAGAATTGCAGTCAAGTGGGGACAGGCGCTCTGAGGTCATGAGTCAAGGTGGCAGGCAACAGGTGTGCTAGTTCTGTTGCTTTGTGCTCTCCCAAACACTTAGTACAGTGGTCTGCATATACTAAGCACACACATACCATTGATGAATTGCAGGAGCCAAGTGTTCTTTGTAACTTCCACGGCGACACTGAGAAGCTGGAGAACAAAGAGGCAGTCTGAGTGGACAGGAAGCCTTCTGAGAGGGAGCCTTAAGACCTTCACCCCAGTACCAATCCCTGACCCTGAATCTGGGCATTAATGAGGTCAACAGCCCTCTGGATGATACCCCCACAGAACAGCCCTGCAGGGAGAACAACCCCGGGGAAGTTTTCCCGGGCTACAAAGGCTCACATCTAGCAAGCCACAGAACATTTAGTGAGCTTCAATCTTAACACTAGGCTCTTCCCCCCTCCCCTCTCCCCCAACACCCTCCCATCTCCCTCAGAGGCAGTCACTGTCAAGCACAGAGGGGTTCCACCTCTAAAGGAACTGGGGATTTGCAGGGTGACCCTGTGGACAGGACTGCATTCAGGGAGAAGTGACCCCTCTATAGAATTAAGGACCCTGGGTCTTCTCAGTCCCAGAGTTAAGTCGGACAGAACCAGTTCCCTATGCAGAGCCTTAGCCCCAGATGGTAGAACCAGCCACAGTACTGAGAGTGACAGGCTCCTCTGCACACCAGGTTCTCCTCTTGCAGTAACCCCTCATCATCCCCACATGCCCCCCAATCACCTTCCCTTAGAGATGGAAGCTCAGCTCCGGATTCCTCATCTCCATGGGGATCAGCTGCTCTGGGTCCCCACTGAAGGGGAAACAGTCCTCATGGCCAGGAAGGTTGGTGAGAAGGTTCTGGGAAGGGAAATCCACTGGTCCATCTCTTCCCGTCATCAGGACTCTGACATCCACCTTCAAACGACACTTACCTGGGATTAGAGAAAGCCCGAAAGCTCCAGCCTGCTCCTTATGCCTCACTTGGACCACATCCTCCCTCCGCCCCCGACCCACACCTTCCCAGTGGATCTCCCAGCCTTCTCCCACATCTTGTAAAGCCCTACTGAAATTTTTTCTTCTCTAACAAGCCTTCTCTGACAAGCTCTCCTCCCCACTGCCAGCCCCCGATGCCCCCACCCCTCCAAACATGCATTTTATTTTCACTTCCAGCTCACCCATGCACTTACTCGCACCCACTAAGCCCTGAAGCATTAATCCCCATTAAGTACATATCTTTTTACTCAGATTCTTCCCTTACCTGTATTGCATCATCTGGGTCCCTCTTATTATATTGATGCTGGACCTATAAGATAGGAAGAGAACTCTGTTAGAATTACAGACAAGTGGGGACGGGTGTGCTGAGGTGGGTGAGTGAGGGTGGCATGCAAGAGGTGTATTGCAGTGTACTCCGCCAAGCACTTAGTACAGTGCTCTGCAAGCCCTCACGTACCGTTGATGGATTGCAGGAGCCAAATGCCCTTGAGAACTTCCACAGCCACAGCAAGAAGCTGGAGAACAAAGAGGCAGTTTGGCCAGGTAGCCCAGCGAAAGCGTTAGGCCCTTCAACCCAGTACCCAACCCTGACCCCGAACCCAAGCATTAATGAGGTCGACGTCCGTGAGAATGATACCTCCACAGAACAGCCCCGCACGGAGGGGCTTGGGGAAGTTTCCTGGCCCAGTAGAGCTCACATCTAGCAAGCCACAGAACACTTTAGTCAGCTTCACTCTAAACACTAGGCTCTTCCCGCTCCTCCCCCCAACCCCCCAGCCCATCCTCCCAACTCCCTCAGAGGCAGTCACTGTCAAGCACAGAGGGGTTCCACTGCTAGAGGTGCTGAGGATTTGCAGGGTGACCCTGTGGACAGGACTGTGGGTTCAGGCAGGAATGACCCATCTATTGAATTAAGGGTCCTGGATCTCCTCAGTCCCAAAGTCAAACTGAGTCAGTTCCCTATGCAAAACCTTAGCCCCACTTGGTAGAACCAGCCACAGTACTGACAGTGACAGGCCCCTCTGCACACCTTATCCTCCTCCTGCATTAACCCCTAGTCATCCACACATGGCCCCATCACCTTCCCTTAGAGATGGGACCATCTCTATATGTTGCCAACTTGTACTTCCCAAGCGCTTAGTACAGTGCTCTGCACACAATCAGCGCTCAATACATATGATTGAGTGAATGAATGAATGGAAGCTCAGCTCCTGATTCTTCCACTCCATGGGGATCAGCTGATCTGGGTCCTCACTGAAGGGGCAACAGTCCTCATGGCCAGGAAGGGTGCTGAGAAGCTTCTGGGAGGAGAAATGAGCTAGTCCTTCTCTTCTGCTCATCAAGACTCCTTCGACATCCACCTCCGGATGGCACTCACCCGGGATTAGGAAAAGCCCGCAAACTCCAGTCAGCTCCTTATGCCTCACTTGGACCACATCCACCCTCAACCCATCCCAAATATCTTCCCATCTGCCACTCCCACCCCCCCCACCTACCCAATCAATGTACCAGGGGTCTTCCACCTCTTTAAAATGCCTACTGAAGTTGTTTCTTCTTCAACAGGCCTTCTCTAAAGTTCTCATCTCCCTAGCCCCTCCCCAAACATTTTATTTTCCCCTTCCAGCTCACCAGTGCACTTAATCCCACCCGCTAAGCACTGAAGCATTCACCCCACATCAGTTAAGTACCTATTGTTTTACCCAGAATCTTCCCTTACCTGTATTGCATCATGTGGATCCGATCCCCCTCATTACACCGATACTGGACCTGTAAGATTCAAAGAGAATCAATCAATCATATTTATTTAGCGCTTACTGTGCGCTGTACAGAGCACTACAGTACAGAGCACTGTACTAAGCGCTTGGGAAGTACAAGCTGGCAACATATAGAGACAGTCCCTACCCAAAAGTGGGCTCACAGTCTAGAAACTGTGAAAAGAGAACTACGTCAGCATGCACAAGACAGGCCTATCTGAAGGTTTATGGGAAAGCAACACCATAATGAGAACAGAGAAGTGGGGACAGGTGTGTTGAGGTGGTGAGGCAAGGCTGCAAGAAACATGTCTGCTTAATCTGTTCTATTAGGCTCTCACAAGCAGTTAGTACAATACTCCTCCCAAAGGAAGATCTCAAATGCTGTTGATTGACTGCTGTAGCAAAGCGTCCCTTAGAACTTCCCCTGCCAGGGAGAGAAATGGTAGAACAAAGAGGCAGTTTGAGTGCCCAGGAAGCCATCTAAGATGGAGTAGTAGCCCTTTTGCCCACTAACCACCCTTACCTCCCAACGCAGGAATGAGTGAGGTCAGGGTAGAGTAAAGATACCCTCTCAGCACAACCCTACAGGCAAAACCTTGGGGAAATTACGTGGCCTTAAAGAGCTCCCAGCTATCAAACCAGTAAGCAGATTCAAGGCCCCCAAATCATCAAAACCGCCTTCCAAAAATCCCCTTATTCTCCCCAGCTCACCAAACCCAGCCCTTACGACGATTCAAAGACAAGCAGCCTTGAAGTGAGTGGGGCCCCTGTAGGCTTATATAGGGCAGGGAGATTGTGGGGGGCAGGGCGGGGTGTGCCCTGATTGGAAACTGCTGGGTTGTCCCTGATCAGTTGTCCCTGAGGGAAGGTCCTGCTGCATCACTGGACGAGGGTATGGCTGCCAGAAAGATAGAGTAGGGCAGGTAGGCCTTTCCAGATTGAGCACCCCCTTTTCCTCTGCTCCTCCTCCCCTCTCCATCGCCCCTACTCCCTCCCTCTGCTCTACCCACTGCCCCGCCCCACAGCTCTTTGGTATATTTGTACATATTTATTATTCTATTTATTTTGTTAATGATGTGTATTTGTCTATAATTCTATTGATATATTCTGATGCTAGGGATGCCTGTCTACTTGATTTGTTTTGTTGTCTGTCTCCCCCTTCTAAATTGTGAGTCCATTGTCTGGTAGGGATTGTCTCTATCTGTTGCCAAATTGTCCTTTCCAAGTGCTTAGTACAGTGCTCTGCACACAGTAAGTGCCCAAAAAATACAATCGAATGAACGAATAGGATAGGATGAAAGGGTCTGTCCAGAGAAACACTAATTCCAAATGCCTCTCCAGTCAGTCTCATCTACGGCCCGACCCCCACCCCCATTTCCTGTCCCGTCTCAGTTCCCTCCTCACAACCCCCACATCCGGGCCACAGACACCGGACCCAAGGAACGGCCAGGAAAGCCTGGCCCTTCCAATTAGACAGCCCACCACTCTCCCCACCTTCAGAGCCCTCTTAAAATCACTTCTCCACAGCGTGGATTAGTGGAGAGAACACGGGCTTGGTAGTCAGAGGACGTGGGTTTTAATCCCGGCTCCTCCACTTGTCTGCTGTGTGACCTTGGGGAAGCCACAACTTCTCTTAACTTCACTTAACTTCTCTATGCCTCAGTTACCTCATCGATAAAGTGGGGATTGAGATTAAGATTGTGAGCCCCATGTGGGACAACCCTAGTACCTTGTATCTACCCCAGCGCTTAGAACAGTGGTTGATGCAGAGTAAGCGCTTAACAAATGCCAGAATTATTATCACTATTATTATCTCCTCTAAAAGGTCTTCCACAACTAAGTTCTCAATTCCCCTATTTGTTCTCCCTTCTATGTGGCCTGTGCACTTGGATGGTATCCCTCTAAGCACTTCTGTCTGTCTTCCCTTGTAGACTGCAAGCTTAACGACAGGGATTATGTCTATCAACTCTACTGCAGTGTACTTTCCCAAGCACTCAGTACAGTGCTCTGCACAGAGTAAACGCTCATAGATACGATTGACCGATAACCGTTAGATGGCGGCTCGGGCTACGGGAGGCCAGCGAGCAACCCCCATATCGCGACGACGGGCTCTGGTGGCTCGGTCTAGGGTGTGGCAGGGGGTTAGCAAAGGAAACCCCAGACCTATGGCCTAGAGCCAGCCTTCCTGCTCCTGCCTGCATCCCCTCCCTTCTGGCCTCGAATCGGGGGAGTGTCATCATCACGCGCCTGTGACGATGAAATGTTTTTCCGTGGTAAAACAATGTTTTTCCATCTAAAACACAGACCCGGTTCTGGGAGTCAGAAGATCATGGACTCTAATCCCAGCTCTGCCACTTGTCTTCTGTGTGACCTTGGGCAAGTCACTTCACTTCTCTATGCCTCAGTTCCCTCATCCGCAAAATGGGGACAAAGACTGTGGGCCCCAAAAGGGACAGGGACCGTGTCCAATGTGATTAGCTAGTTTCTGCCCAAGCAATTAGTACAGGGCCTGGAACAGAGCGAGCACAAAAAATTCCCATGAGTCACGGTGTCCAACAGCGTGCCAGAATCCCGGACGGGTGGGCCGAACGCCGGTCGACACGGTTCTCATCTGCCCCTCGATGGTTTCAGAGTCTATACGTGGCAAGGCCTAGTGGACAGAGACCGGGCTTACTAGTCAGAAGGACACATGTTCTAACCCCAGTTCTGCTACTTGTCTGCTGGGTGTCCTTGGGCAAGTCGCTTCACTTCTCTGTGCCTCAAGTGACCTCGTTTGTAAAATGGGGAATAAGACTGTGAGCCCTATGGGGGAAAGGGACTCTGTCCAACCTGATTATCTTGTATCAACCCCGGCACTTAGAACAGTGCCTCGCACATAGGAGGTGCTCAACAAATGCCATTCAAAACACAAAGTCAAGAAAAAGTTTTTCACCAGTTCCTCTTCTCCCTCCATCCCTTAACTTGTATGGATCGCTTGAGGTTCTCTTCTGAGACCTTTTCCGTCTGACTTTACACTCACTCCCTCTGGGGAGCTCATTCACTGCCATGGCTTTAACTATCGCTGTTCCAGGTGAGATTTTTCGAAAATACCCTGGGCAATAGAGAGACCAGAGACAGAGGGACCGGTGAGGAGACCGATATGGTAGTCAAGCTGGGACGGGACAATATTCCCCGGACTCGGTGGGCCGTCAGGAGATGATGTCTGCAAAATATTTTGAGCTTCTTGTCAGAGGGCCATAAAATGCAGCCAAAGCTTGAATACCCACATTAATGGTGAGAAGCAGAGTAGCCGAGAGGATAGAGCCCAGGCCCGAGAGTCAGAAGGACCTGGGTTCTAATCCCAGTTCCGCCACCTGTCTGCTGTGGGTCCTTGGGCAAGTCACTTCACTTCTCTGGGCTTAGGTTCCATCTCCTGGAAAATGGGGATTAAGGCCGTTAGCCCCATGTGGGACATGGAAATGGAGATGGAAATGGAAAGTGACAGAGGAAATGGAGAAAGGAAGAGCTGTGAAGAACCAAATAGCATTATGGGACCTCCTTTGGAAGGAAGAATCAAATTGCAGAAGGCCCTGCTCACCACCAACCAGCTTCCACAGCCAGAAACATTCCCCATATTCAAGGACAAGGGAGGATCAGAGTTTGCCAGCATCCTGAAAAACAGTCACAAGGCACTTACAGCATTATTGAGGACTCTGGTGGATCTTCAGGATGAACTGCTTTACCAGCATCCAGACACGAGGCACCTGGTAGGTGGGAAAAAACCCAAAGCAGAGAGTGAGGAGGAAATTTCCAGTGAAGAGGAGGAGGAATTGCTTGCTGAGGAGGGACAGCAGCAGCAGCAGCAGCTGCAGAGGAAAGGGCCACCTAAGCGGAAGCAAGCTAGAGATGAGTGACTACCCTGACTTCATGGCAAAATGCTTTGCTGATTTCACAACCTATCGTAACAGCACGTTGCAAAAATGGCACGACAAAACCAAATTGGCTTCTGGCAAGCCGGGAAAGGGTTTTGGAGCCTTTGAGCACCCAATACTGACTCAGATAGACCATATTCCGATGGAAAAAGAGAGATTACTTCGGCGGATGCAGACTAAGAGCTCTTTGTACCGTATTCTTGGCAAGGCCGAGCCAGAACTCCAGCCTATCCCCGACAGCATGCCAGGACAGCAGGAGATTTTGCCTCAGGCTCCAGCCAACGCTCACTTGAAGGACCCAGATGAAGAGATCTTTGGTGATGATGACTTTTACCACCAGCTTCTGCGAGAGCTTATAGAACAGAAGACCTGTTCCTTCAATCCGAATGATCAGTTGGCTATGGGCGGGCAATGGCCGGCTATTCAGAAATTTCGGAGTAAAATTCACAGGAAAGTGGATAGGAAAGCCAGCAAAGGAGAAAACTCCAGTATCATTTCCTTAGTAAGCTGCTGACCTTCATGGCACCTACTGACCACACTACAATGAACGATGATGCCAGGGTTTATGGTGCTGTGGCTCGTGTCATTTTGACGTTTATCGTATCCCACTTGGATTTCTGCGTCAGCCTCCTTGCTGACCTTCCAGCCGCCTGTCTCTCCCCACTACAGTCCATACTTCATTCTGCTACCCGGATCGGTTTTCTACAAAAACCTCCAGTGGTTACCCATCCACCTCTGCATCAAACGGAAACTCCGTACCATTGGCTTTAAAGCACTTTAAAGTACCCACATCAGAGCAGAAGGGCCTGCTTTCTGGGGGCCCCTGAAGTGCCCAGAGATGGCTTCACAGGCCAGCCACTCACTTGGATCCCGGAGGAGTTGGGCCGCAATGGACTTTTGCCATTAGAAACGCCTCCGGTCGCACAGCTCCCGATCAGCGTGTCCGCCACGTGGCTGAGTCTCAGCTCCACCATCCCCGATTTTACCTGTGGGCACAGAACAAGCTCAGCGTGACCGCTGCAGGGCCACCACTCTGCCTGCGGGCACAGAGCATGGTCAGTGTCCCCACTACATGGCCACACCACTGTGGGCACAGAGTACAGTCAGTATGTCCACCAAATAGTCCTGCCTCTCCCTGAGGGCACAGAGTGACCACCCAGTGTCCCACCCCCACCCTGATCCCCTCAAGTTCTTTTGCCCATGAGTCCCTGTGGGGAAGGCCGGCTGGACACCCCAGTGACTCTGCATGTGGCCAGGGGGCCTCTGGGGTAGCCCCTGAAATGAGAAGCCCAAAGACTGAAGGGGTAAACTCAGGCATGGACTTCTCCCCAAGAGAAGAGCATAGTTTGGATGATTAGGGTTTGCTGATGCCCGCTCACCCACCTTCCTGCAGAAGAAGTCAGGGGAGCCGGTGCCGATGGCCAGTTGCGCTGCGTACGTCAGGGTCTCCCAGATGGGGAGGTAGCCCAGAAAAGTGTCCTCCTCCAACGGCGGTGGAGAGGACACTGAAGTCAGTCTAGCCCCACACTGAAGACCTGCAGCAGCTAGACTGTCCAGCCAGGACACCGCACTGCAGCGTTTATACCGCCTGGCTGGGATGCCACTCGGGGATGTCTACGTTGCCTGGCCGAGATGCCTCCCTGTAGCGGACACTGCCCAGCCAGGGAGTCACACGGCAGTGCCTACTCCACACAGACGGCACACACGCTGCGGCACCTAGACTGCCTGCCACGGAAACCACCCAGTAGCCATGCGGGTCCCCACCTGCAGGGCATAGGAGATGCAATCCTGAAACTGGTCGGGGCGCAGCCGGTGGCCGTTCACACACACGTCTCCCACCAGTGTCCCCTGCTGCCTCAGCTGCCCCGACAGCGCGTCCGGCAGCATGGTCCTCCCGGAACCTGTCGCGGGGGAGAGGGGAGGAATGGGAGAGCCGGGGAGGGAGGAGAGCCTTGAGGCGGGAGCCCAGACAGAAACGGGCCAAGTGCGGGAAGAGTTGGGGGGGAAAGAGCTGGGGAAGCTGAGGGGTGGGCAGGACAGGAGCAGGGATGGCCCAGGGGGATGGGAAGAGTGGGGTCCAAGGAGACAGGCCCATAGACGCTGCCCGGAAGTGCCAATGACCCACTGGCCTCCCACCTCCCCAGCCCCAGCTGGGTCCCCGGTGGCTGGGCCGCAGCAACAAAGCCAGGCTAGGCCTCTGCCTCAAAGTGGTCAGAGCCACTGGCCGGATCGGAGCCCCCGCTCACCTGAGCTCCCCAGGACCCCCAGCATCTGCCCACTCTCTAGGTACAGCGAGACACCCTTCAGAGTGGGAGCATGTGCAGTCAGAGTGCGCCACAGGGGTTGGGGGAGGAGGGAGGCCCATCCTGGAGAGTGTGGCGCATGCGCGGTCGGACCGCGCCCGCGCTCACTGTGTACGAAGCTTACTATGTTGCCAACTTGTAATAATAATAATAACGATGGCATTTATTAAGCGCTTACTATGTGCAAAGCACTGTTCTAAGCGCTGGGGAATTTACAAGGTGATCAGGTTGTCCCACGTGGGGCTCACGGTCTTAATCCCCATTTTACAGAGGAGGTAACTGAGGCCCAGAGAAGTGAAGTGACTTGCCCAAAGTCACACAGCTGACAAGTGGCAGAGCCGGGATTTGAACCGATGACCTCTGACTTCAAAGCCCGGCCTCTTTCCGCTGAGCCACACTGCTTCCCTACTTCCCAAGCGCTTAGTACAGTGCTCTGCACACAGTAAGTGCTCAACAAATACGACGGAATGAATGAATGAATGAAGCACTGTTCTAAGTGCTGGGCGGGTTACAACGTGATCAGGTTGCCCCCCGCAGGGCTCACAGTCTTCATCCCCATTTTACAGATGGAACTGAGGCCCAGAGAAGTGAAGTGACTTGCCCAAGGTCACACAGTTGACAAGCGGTGGATCGGGATTCGAACCCCTGACGTCTGACTCCAAAGCCCGGGCTCTTGCCACTGAACCACACTGCTTCTCTATACTGTAATATACTATAGTGTAATATACTATATACTATCCTATTCCCAAGCGCTTAGTACAGTGCTCTACACACAGTAAGCGCTCAATAAATATGATAGAATGAATGAACGATACAGTCCCCAAAGCTATATCAGTGAAGTGCTTTACCCAAGGTCACACAGCAGGTATAGTTATAATAATAATAATAGTGACGGCATTTGTTAAGTGCTTACTATGTGGCAGGCACCGTACTAAGTGCTGGGGTGGATACAAGCAAATCGAGTTGGACACAGTCCCTGTCCCAGGTGGGGCTCACAATCGCAATCCCCATTTTACAGACGAGGGAACGGAGGCCCAGAGAAGTGAAGTGACTTGCCCAAGGTCACCCAGCAGACAAGTGATGGAGTCAGGATGTTAACCCAGGTCCTCTGCCTTTCAGGTCCCTGCTCTTTCCACTAGGTCATGAGTCAATCAGTCAATCAATCAATCAATCCACAGAATTTATTGAGCATTTACTGCAGGTGCTTGGGATGCCACAGGACCCCCTCCTCTAGACTGAAACTATGCACTAGGGAGAGTATAATACAATCGGTAAGTACACCTGTGTTGTGAGGGATGATAATAATAATAATAACAATGATAATAGTATTCAATATGTACTTGAAAAGCCCTTTTGGTAATGGGAAGTTTATTTATGTCTTTCCAAAGGCCCGGTCCTGTCTGAAGAACTTTCCTGGAGATCCTCCTCTGGGCAGATGATGGGAGAGAATAGCTGATGCTGAGGTCAAGCTTCAGAAATGACTCAGGAGCCTTCTCATCTTCTCTGTTTTCTTCTTGTCTTACGGTATTTATCAAGTGCCTACTACGTACCAAGTACTGTTCTAAGCACTGGGGTAGATAAAGCTAATCAGGCTGGACACAGCCCATGTCCCACAGGGGCTCACAGATTAAGATTAAGATTACAAATGAGGAACCTGAGGCCCAGAAAAGTGAAGTGACTTGCCCAAGGTCACACAGCAGGCTATGAAGCAGCATGACCTAGTGGAAAGAGCATGGGCCCGGGAGACAAAGGACCTGAGTTTGAATCCCAAGTCTGTCACTTCTCTGCTGCGTGACCTTGGGCGAGTACATCAGTGTTTCCTCATCTCTAAAATGGAAATTGGATAGCTGTTCTCCTTCCTACTTAGACTGTGAGCCCCACACGGGACGGGGACCGTGTCAGACCTGAGCCTCATGTGGGACGGGGACCGTGTCAGACCTGATGAACCTGTACCTGTCCCAGTGCTTAGAACAGTGTTTGGCATATAGTAAGCCCTTAACAAGTACCATAAGTAATGTTATCAAAAAAAGTACCATATTTATTTGATGGAGGAGGTGGGATTAGTACCGAGGTCCTATAGACTCTCAGCTCGTTGTGGGCAGGGAATGTGTCTGTTGATGGTTTTATTGTACTTTTCCAAATGCTCAGTACAGTGCTCTCAACCAACACAGTAGGCTCTCAAGAAATATGACTGACTGACTGAATGAATGAAATCTGACATTCCACGTTCCCTAACTGTGAACTGTGGGTATTTTTAAAGTGCTTTTTTTCAGAATGCATTTCTTGGGATGAGTGAAATCGGCTGAACGAAGAAGCGAGCGTTCCGCCTTTTGTTTCGGGGGGTGGGGTGGGGGGGAACAGACATGATTCAATCTACCTGACAGAGCAGTACATGCCATCCCACCAGGGGAGCGATCACTGACCTTTCTGGAGAAGACTGGGATGCCAAACAGGGAGTGCTGGGTTTAGGCCTGGATGCCACCTGTCCGGTCGCCGTCCCGCTACGCGGTCCCTCTGTGGGGGTGGGAGACCCCCAGATGCCGGGACGCTCTGAGAATGCAGCAGAAGTATCTCTGCGCACCGGTTCAGAAGACGAGGTTGTGCAGAAGCGATTCCGCTGGATTCCTGGGGATGCGGGGGTGGCGGTGGCTCGGTCCCCTCGGTCAGGCGGTTAGTTTCCTCACCTTCTGCAGCATCTCTATGGGCTTCCACTGCTGGTTAATCGGAAGCAACTGCAGTGCAGAGAGACAGAATCTCTGTTCCAGGAACCACAGCCCTGGGGAATACATTCCCCTAGATCTTAAGGTCTCTAACCTCCTTATGCCCATATCTGTAATTTATTTGTTTCTATTATCGTTGGACCCCGCCTCTAGACTGAAAGCTTGTTATGGGCAGAGAACGTATCTAGTTATATTGAACTTTCCCAGCACAGTGCTCCGGACTCATTACCGACTGACTGAGGGCAGGAATGATGTTGACTGACATTGTCCCCACCTAAGCACTCTGTACACTGCTGTGCACACAGTTGCACGCTGCTCTGCACACGGTAGGTGCTGGGGAACTACTGCTGATTGAGAAGTAAATAGAAAGCAATTTCCCTTAATTTTCACTCTTTGTGCGACAGGGGCTGCGTCAGCACGGCGTAGTAGGTAGAGTATAGGCTTAGGAGTCAGGCAGTCATGGGTTCTAATCCTGGCTCTGCCACTTGTCTGCTGTGGGACCCGGGACAAGTCACTTCATTTCTGTATGCCTCAGTTCCCTCATCTGTAAAATAGGGACTAAGACTGTGAGCTCCCATGTGGGGCAGGGACTGTGTCCAAACTGATTAGCTTGTATCTACCCCAGTGCTTAGAACAGGTCCCTGGTGCATAGTGAGCGCATAACAAATAGCATGAAAAACAAATCACTTTGCTTCTCTGTGCCTCAGTTCCCTCCCTCATCTGTAAAATAGGAATTAAAACCGCGAGCCCTACTGTGTCCAACCCGATTAGCTACCCCAGTGCCTGGGACGGTGCCTGGCCCTCAGTAAGCGCTTAAACAAATGCCAATTAACAAAAAAGCGGCCGTTCCTGCCCACAGTGCCCCGCCTCTCCTCGAGGACCAATAGGGGTTTGGGATGGTAAAGATGCTGAAGACAGCCTTTCTGGCCCATTTGCTCTCCCACGTCTGACCCATTTGCTCTCCCACCCTGCCCAAACGCCCCCATGCTTCCTTCCTCCCCTGCCCACACACCAAGAAGTGGCACCGATGCCCCCTTCCCTGGGGCCCAGAGGGTAGGACAGGGAAGCTGCAGGCAGCTGCGCCTCTGCGAGGATCAGGATCAGAACCAGGCTCATCCGGTCAAGCCTCTGGCTTCTCAAGGTGCCTGCCGTCGTTCAGCGGGGGGGACCGAGGTCGGATGGAGGGGCCGAATGTGGGCCCGGTATCTTTTGAGGTTGGGTAGGATCCATGCTCTCCAATGGCCCTGGATTTTGGGACCTGCTGAGGCTGAAGACCAAGATGGCATCGGTTAGGAATGACCCTAAGCAGTCGCAGTTGCCCCCTAGAAGTGACGTTCCTGAACTTCCCATTCCCTTCTCTACATTGAGAACTAGCTCTGAGCAGGGAACATGTCTATCAACTCTGTTATACTGGACGCTCCCAAGTGCTTAGTGCAGCGTTCTGCACACACAGTAAGAGCTCAATAAATACCATCGACTGCAAGCTAGTCTCTAGACTGCAAGCTCATTGTGGGCAGGGAAAGTGTTTACCAACTTGGTTGTATCATGCTCGTCCAACCGACCTAGATCCGAATGCACTTAAGAGATCTACGATAATCTAACCGAAAATAATAATAAGAAAAGTCATCCTGGTATTTAAGTGCTTACTATGTGCTGAACATTTTGTTTAGTCATACAGGAAAGAGAAATAAAGCATCGGTAACACATCATTGGCCATGGAAGCATTTAAATGTATCAGAATCAATAACTAATGGCTCTGGGAGATAACCAGCGAACAGTCCTTAGAGGAGGTTCTCACAGGTTCTGACGTTGAATCCCTTCCTGGTCACAGATCTTAGGAAGAGTGAGATGAGAGAGAGAGTGAGATGAGAGAGAGAGTGAGATGAGAGAGAGAGAGAGAGAGACAGAGAGAGAGACTGTGAGCCCACTGTTGGGTAGGGACTGTCTCCATATGTTGCCAACTTGTACTTCCCAAGCGCTTAGTACAGTGCTCTGCACACAGTAAGCGCTCAATAAATACAATTGATTGATTGATTGAGAGAGAGGGAGAGAGAACACTTTATATCTCCAACACACAAGTATAGTGAGAACAATAATCCCGCTTCTATTCCTGCAGCCGGTAAACTGGAAAGGAGACACCGGTTGTCTCCTTGGGTTTTCTTTCAAACCCCCAACTGGGCTTCCTTTCAAGTAACCCCAAACAGGTTACCTCTCAAACCACCCCAAAAGGGCATCAAGTTACCGAGGATCGGCTGTCCGGGAGGCAGTTGAACGAGGATCCCTTTTCTTGACCTTATTCTAGAAGCCAATGTGTCCTATTGGGTTAAAACCTAGGAAGCTACACTCTTAACCATAGAACTGGTATGTGAACAGCAGCATCATATAGCCAGATATAAATTGATGAAAACGTTTGAAACAACAGCTCTTTCCCAATTATATTAACAATTATTCTTATGCCATCACTAATTCAACAATTGGCAATTTAAACAAAAGATTCTTAATATAACAGTTATTTGCAATATCTTTTTGTTACTCTCCAAATCCTTGGAGTTCCAAAACACGCTACATAGCCATTCTGGCCCATGGACACGAGGGCAATCTTAATCACAATACATTTACGCAATCCCTCCACCTCTTAAAGCAGAACACTCTAAACGTTTCCACAAACTCGAGGGTGCACCCAATCTCGACACATTCACACATAAAACAGAATGGAGATGATCTCAGGCATCATCAAGAACTTCCTTTTATCAAGGACATAAATTTTCAGGAAAGGTCTATCTCAAAACACTGATCTTTTCCTATGAGGCTATTTTGGTGTCTGCCGTTTAATTTGGTCAGTGCAGATTTTAAACATATATTTTAATCCCAGGACAGCACCGGACTCCATTTTTTACAACTTCAATCACTTGGACTCTGAAAGGACCAGAGTCTGTACCGGGTACATACTAAGGAAGATTACCTACCAAGTTTGTTGAGTTTGGCTGGGTCCCTGTCCTCCTGACATCTAGCACTGAACTAAACCCACCTGGTAAGAGTAGTACTGAGCATGGAGTTTCTTTCGGAGAAGAAGTTTAAGACAGTTTACGCCAAGTCAGATGGGTGTAAGGAATACACACCCAGGTTTTTGCAGTTTGGACACCAAGGGTCCTGCGCATGGCCATCCGAAACGGATGCTAGGGTGCCCGATGTGATTGCCAATCGGGACAGAGATAGAAAAGTAGACAAGACAGAGAAATGACAAGAATGCTTTCCTAAATCCCACTGACCCTGGTCAATCTTACTTCCTTTAGGTTCCAAAGCTCCAATGATGAACTTATTTTATATAGATCAAAAGTTCCATCTGTGGGGAAATTTAGGAGGTTTATCTTGGGTAAGAAAATTCCCATTCATCTGAGAACTTATCAATTTTTGGTCCATAATGAATTTGCATGAAATAAGCTGGAGTTCCCTTCGGTGCGAGAGAAACCTCTTTTAATTGTCTTTTTCCCATTTTCCTAAGGACTAATGCCAAATAGATTTCAAAAGGTCTCTTACCTCTGCAGTTGCACTTGAGAGTCACTGAGAGATGGACCGCTCCAGACCGTCGTCGAGCGTTGTCAACCGAGTCACGGCACCAAATTACGGTGGAAGAGAAACTTTTCAGACTCTGAGTTGTGTTTAGAAAAAGGTATGTCAGAGTCAAGTTTTATTACTACAAGAGCTTCACCCGGCACCAGTAGGGAGAGGCGTTGAGTGTCAGAGATTCCCCTGAGAGTCAAGGCCAGCTCAGCTTCAAGCAATACAGAGCTTCTTTATATATGAGAAGCGGGCAGTGTGGGTTATTGGAAAGAGTGCAGGCTTGGGAGTCAGAGGTCATGGGTTCTGATCCTGGCTCTGTCACTTATCAGCTGTGTGACTTTGGGCAAGTCACTTCACTTCTCTGGGCCTCACTTCCCTCATCTGTAAAAGCGGGATGAAGACTGTGAGCCCCACGTGGGACAACCTGATCACCTTGTATCCCCCCAGCGCTTAGAACAGTGCTTTGCACATAGTAAGCGCTTAACAAATATCATCATCATCATCGTCACGTGGGACAACCTGAGTACCTTGTATCTACCCCAGCACTTAGAACAGTGCTTGGCACATAGTAAGCGCTTAACAAATATTATTATTACTATTACACCATTGGTACAGTATTCATAATCATCAGAACAATACAATAGGAGAAATACTTTAGGCTAGAAAGCAGTGGGTCCCTGGGGCTGCTTAGTCCTGGACCTCCTGTGATAGAGTGATAAGTAGGGCCAGGCCAGGGTCTTGATTGGTTCAGGGGAGTGGTTTTACCATGTTGTAATGTAGTTGAAAGAGATTGAGCTTGGCTACTCAATTTGAGTCAGTCAACCCATAAGGCGCACCCAGTGGTCAAGCGGGCCTTAGGCAGAGGGAAAGGTCAGAGAGAAAGGTGGACAAAGCCAGGACCTTGACCATTGTGCTTCCACATCCCTCAAGACTGTATGCTCATTGTGGGCAGGGAATGTGTCTATTGTAATCTTGCACGCTCCCAAGTGCTTAGTACAGTGCTCTGCACACAGTAAGTGCCTAACAAATAGGATGATGATGATGGCATTTGTTAACCACTTACTATGTGCAAAGCACTGTTCTAAGCGCTGGGGAGGATACGAGGTGATCAGATTGTCCCACATGGGGCTCACAGTCTTCATCCCCACTTTACAGATAAGGTAACTGATGCCCAGAGAAGTTAACTGACTTGCCCAAAGTCACACAGCTGACAACTGGCAGAGCCGGGATTTGAACCCATGACCTCTGACTCTCAAGCCCGTGCTCTTTCCATTGGGCCATGCTGCTTATGATTGAATGAATGAATGAATGAAATGAATGAATGAATGAACCCCATCTCCACCCTACAGTATTTAGGTATCTATCACCCTCTTGACTTGCTACGGGCAGGAAATGTGCCTGCTAATTCCATTCTATCGTTCCCTCCCAAGCGCTGGTCCAGTGCTGTGCACCCAGTAACTGCTCTTAAACCCCACTGACTGACTGATTGATGGACAGATTGACACCTCTGGTCCCCTGGCAGCCCCCCCCGCCGAACCTCGCCCCCACCCCAGTCCCAGGACCTGTATTGGAGAAGCAGCATGGTGTAGTGGAGAGACCATGGGCCTCAGAGTCAGAAGGTCATGGGCTCTAATCCTGGCTCTGCTGCTTGTCTGCTGTGTGACCTTGGACAAGTCACTTCACTTCTCTGGGCCTCAGTTCCCTCATTCTATAAAATGGGGATTGAGAATGTGAGCACCACCTGGGACAGGGACTATGTCCAAACAGATTTGCTTGTATCCACCCCAGTGCTTAGGGGTAGGGGTAGCAGTAGCCAGGGTGGGGGTGGGGGGAGGAAGTAGGTTTAGTGGGGAAGGAAATTGGGGAAGAAGGAAGTGGGGGAAAGGAGGTAGGGGTAGCAGAGAAAGAAATGGGGGAAAGAGGAAATTGGGGGAAGGGGCTAGGTGTAGGGGGGAGGAGATCGGGGGGAGAAGGAGGTGAGGGAAGGAGACAGGGGTAGCAGGGGTGGAGAAGGTGGAGTTAGTTTGTTCATTCATTTGCACATTCAATCAATCTGCTTACTGTGTGCAGAGCACTGTACTAAGTGCTTGGGAAGAATACAATATAACAATAAACAGATACATTCCCTGACCACAAGGAGCTGACAATTTAGAGGGGAAGCCAGACATTAATAGATATAAAGAAGGAAGTGGGGGTAGGGGCTAGGGGTAGCAGGGTAGGGGTGGGAGATTGGGTGAGGAGGAGGTGGGAAGCAAAGGGCAAAGGGGTAGCAGGGGAAAAGATGGGGAAGGTGGAAGTGGGGGAAAACGGCTAGGGGTTGTCGGGGGGTGGAGACTGGGGAAGAAGGACAGGGAAGGAGGTAGGGGTAGCAGGGGAGGAGATGGGGGAAGAAGGTAGTAGCCGAGTTCCGCCCTTCCCTCTCCATCCAAACCGCAACCACATTATAGTACAGTCATTCATCGTATCCTGATTGGATAACTGCCTCGGCATCTTTTCTGATCTCCCAACCTTCCTGTCTCTCCCCGCTTCAGTCTAAACTTCACTCTGATGCCCAGATTATCTTTCTACAGAAACGCCCTGGGCATGTCACCACCCACCCGCCTCCCCGCACTGTCAGAAATTTCCAGTGGTTTCCTGACAACCTTTGTATCAAGCAAAAACTCCTCACTATTGCCATCAAAGCTTTCCATCCCCTTGCCCCCTTTTATTTCACCTCCCTTCTCTCCTTCTACATCCCAGCCTGCACACTCCACTCCTCTGCTGCCAACTGTGTCTCACTCTCGCCTGTCCCGCCGCCGAACCCTGGCTCACGTCCTATCTCTGTATTCTAGACTGTGAGCCCACTGTTGGGTAGGAACCGTCTCTATATGTTGACAACTTGTACTTCCCAAGCGCTTAGTACAGTGCTCTGCACACAGTAAGTGCTCAATAAATACGATTGATTGATTGACTGGAATGCCCCCCTTTTCCTCTCCTCCTTCTCCCCTTCCCATCATCCCCCCTCCCTCCCTCTGCCTTACCCCCTTCCCCTCCCCACAGCACTTGTGTATAATTGTATCTACTTATTACTCTATTTATTTTATTAATGATGTGTATATAGCTATAATTCTATATTTTCTAATGGTATTGACACCTGTCTACTTGTTTTGTGGTGTTGTCTGTCTCCCCCTCGTAGACTGTGAGCCCACTGCTGGGTAGGGACCGTCTCTAAATGTTGCTGATTTGTACTTCCCAAGTGCTTAGTACAGTGCACTGCACACAGTAAGTGCTCAATAAATACGATTGAATGAATGAATGGAATGCCCTCCCTCCTCACATCCGCCAAACTAGCACACTTCCCCCCTTCAAAGCCCTCCTGAAAGCTCACTTCCTCCAGGGGGCCTGCCCAGATTGAGCCCCCCTTTTCCTCTGCTCCTCCTTCCCTCCCCATCGCCCCTACTCCCTCCCTCTGCTCTACCCCCCTCCCTGCCCCTGCCCCAAAGCACTTGTGTATATATGTACATATTTAGAATTCTATTCATTCTATTAATGATGTGTTTATATCTATAATTCTATTCATTTATATTGATGCTATTAATGCGTGTCTACTTGTTTTGTTTTGTTGTCTGTCTCCGCCCTTCTTGACTGTGAGCCCGTTGTTGGTAGGAATTGTCTCTATTTGTTGCCAAATTGTACTTTCCAAGCAATTAGTACAGAGCACTGTACTACCAGAGCACAGTACGCACTCAATAAATACGACTGAATGAATGAATGAACTAGGGGTAGCAGCAGGGAGGTGAATGGGGGAGAAGGAGGTTGGGGGAGAGGGGAAGCAGGGCAAGAGATGGGGGAAGGAGGCAGGGGGGAGATAATAATAATAATAATGATGGCATTTATTAAGCGCTTACTATGTCCAAAGCACTATTCTAAGTGCTGGGGAGGTTACAAGGTGATCAGGTTGTCCCACAGGGGGCCTCACAGTCTTAATCCCCATTTTACAGATGAGGTCACTGAGGCCCAGAGAAGTGAAGTGACTTGCCCAATGTCACACAGCTGACAACTGGACTACTTCTAGACTGTGAGCCCACTGTTGGGTAGGGACTGTCTCTATATGTTGCCAACTTGTACTTTCCAAGCGCTTGTACAGTGCTCTGCACACAGTAAGCACTCAATAAATACGATTGATTGATTGATTGATTGGTGGAGCCGGCATTTGAAGCGCTGACCTCTGACTCCAAAGCCTGTGCTCTTTCCACTGGGCCATGCTGCTTCTCCATGGATGGAAAGGAGATGGGGAGGCAGAGGTGGGGCAAGGAAGAAGTGGGAGGAAGGGGCTAAGTGTAGAGGAGGAAGGAGATGGGGGAGAAGGCGGTGGAGGAAAGAGGCAGGGGGAAGTGTGGAGGAAATGAGGAGGTGGAGGAAGGGGGTAGGGGTAGCTGGGAAGAGGAGATTAGGGAGAAAGAGGTGGGGGAATGTGGGGCGTGCAGGGGTGGGGGGGGGAGCGCTCCATCTAAGAAGGAAGTTACAGATATGGAATCCACATTTTAAAGACAAAGAAATTGAAAAGTTAAGTGATTTGCCTACAGTCAAATAAGCATCCATGAGCCACAGTCGGAATTAGAATCCCAATCTTTGAGAAGAATAATAATACTAATAAAAATTATAATGATATTTGTTAAGCATTTTCTGTGTGCCGGGCACTGTCCAAAGCTCTGGGGTGGATACAAGCAAATCGGGTTGGACGCAGTCCCTGACCCACGTGGGGCTCACAATCTTGGTCCCGATTTTCCAGATGAGGTAACCGGGGCCCAGAGAGGTGGGATGATTGCCCTAAAATCACATAGCAGACAAGGGGCAGAGCCGGGATTAGAGCTCATTCATTCATTCATTCAATCGTATTTATTGAGCGCTTGCTGTGTGCAGAGCACTGTACTAAGCATTTGGAAAATACAATTAGGCAACAGATAAAGACAATCCCTACCCAACAACGGTCTCACAGTCTAGAAGGGGGAAGGCAGACAACAAAACAAAGCATTAAAATAAATAAATAGAATTATAGATATATGCACATCACTAATAAAATAAATAGTATAATAAACATGTTCCTATATACACAAGTACTGTGGGGTGGGGTGGGGGTAGAGCTGAGGGAGTAGGAGCGATGGGAAGGAGAGGAGGAGCAGAGGAAGAGGGGGGCACAGCCTGGGATGGCCTCCTGGAGGAGGTGAGCTTTCAGTAGGGCCTCGAAGAAGCAAAGGGAGCTAGTTTGGCGGATGTGAGGAGGGAGGGCATTCCAGGCCAGAGGTAGGACATGGGCCAGGGGTCGACAGTGGGACAGGAGAGAAAGAGGCACAGTGAGGAGGTGAGCAGCAGAGGAGCGGGGTGACCTTCTGACTCCCAGGCCTGTGCTCAATCCACTATTCATTCATTCAATCATATTAGTCTGGGCAGAGCAGTGTACTATGTGCTTGGAAAGTACAATTCGGCAACAGATAGAGACAATCCCATCCCAGCAACGGGCTCACAGTCTAGAAGGGGGGAGACAGACAACAAGAATGAAACAACTAGACAGGCATCAATAGCATCAAACTAGATAAACAAAATTATAGATATACTTTGAGCCCGTTGTTGGGTAGGGACCGTCTCTATATGTTGCCGATTTGTACAGTGTTCTGTACACAGTAAGCACTCAATAAATATGATTGATTGAATGAATGAATAATAATAATAATGGCATTTATTAAGTGCTTACTATGTGCAAAGCACTGTTCTAAGCGCTGGGGGAGGTTACAAGGTGATCAGGTTGTCCCACGGAGGGATCACAGTCTTAATCCCCCATTGACAGATGAGGTCGCTGAGGCCCAGAGAAGTGAACTGACTTGCTCAAAGGCACACAGCTGACAAGGGGCTGAGCCGGCATTTGAACCCGTGACCTCTGACTCCAAGGCCCGTGATCTTTCCGCTGAGCCACACCGCTTCTCTATGAATGAATGAACATCATTAATAAGATAAATAGAATAATAAATATACCCAAGTGCTGTGGGGCGGGGGAGGGAGGGGGTAGAGCAGAGGGAGGGAGTAGGGGCAACGCGGGGGGGGGGGCTGCGGGGGGTGGAGGAGCAGAGGAAAAGGGAGGCTCAGTTCGGGTAGGCCTCCTGGAGGGCTTTGAAGCGGGGGAAGAGAGCTAGTTTGGCGGATGAGGAAGGAGGGCATTCCAGGCCAGAGGTAGGACGTGGGCCAGGGATCGAAGGCGGGACAAGCAAGACCGAGGCCCATTGAGGAGGTTAGCAGCAGAAGGGCGGAATGTGCGGGCTGGACTCCCACCCCCAGATTGCCCTTGTGGGGTCCGCGTCCTCCCGGAAATAGGCGGGGAATTTAAAGAGCAGAACCGAATGAACCTGCGGGACTTAGCGGAAAAGGAAGGCCGCTGCCATGGCGACGGCCCCGCACCGCCTAGAACCGCCGCCGCCGCCGAACTCGCCCAGTCCCGACCCGCCCGGCCAGCGCGCCTGGAGGAGACGCTCACCGGAGCAGCACGGCTTAATGGAAAGAACACGGGCCTGGGAGTCAGAAGGTCCGTTCTACTCCCCACTCCACCACTTGTCTGCTGTGTGACCTCAATAATAATAATAATAATGATAATGATGGTATTTGTTAAGCTTCAAGGCTCTCCATCACCTCGCCCCCTCCTACCTCACCTCCCTTTTCTCCTTCTACAGCCCACCCCGCACCCTCCGCCGCTAATCTCCTCACCGTGCCTCGTTCTCGCCTGTCCCGCCATCGACCCCCGGCCCAAGTCCTCCCCCGGGCCTGGAATGTCCTCCCTCTGCCCATCCGCCATGCTAGCTCTCTTCCTCCTCCCTTCAAGGCCCTACTGATAGCTCACCTCCTCCAGGAGGCCTTCCCAGACTGAGCCCCTTCCTTCCTCTCCCCCTCGTCCCCCTCTCCATCCCCCGCATCTTACCTCCTTCCCTTCCTCACAGAACCTGTATATCAATCAATCAATCGTATTTATTGAGAGCTTACTGTGTGCAGAGCACTGTACTAAGCGCTTGGGAATTACAAGTTGGCAACATATAGAGACAGTCCCTACCCAATAGTGGGCTCACAGTCTAAAAGGGGGGGAGACAGAGAACAAAACCAAACATACTAACAAAATAAAATAAATAGAATAGATATGTACAAGTAAAATAAATAGAGTAATAAATATGTACAAACATATATACATATATACAGGTGCTGTGGGGAAGGGAAGGAGGTAAGATGGGGGGATGGAGATGGGGGCGAGGGGGAGAGGAAGGAAGGGGCTCAGTCTTTATCATACATAAATATAAATTTCAGAGAAGAATGGGTATGAGGATTTCTATCATCCATAAATATAAATTTCAGAGAAGCGGTGTGGCCTAGTGGAAATATGTTTGTGCATATTTATTACTCTATTTATTTATTTTACTTGTACCTATCTATTCTATTTATTTTATTTTGTTAGTATGTTTGGTTTTGTTCTCTGTCTCCCCCTTCTAGACTGTGAGCCCACTGTTGGGTAGGGACTGTATATGTTGCCAGCTTGTACTTCCCAAGCGCTTAATACAGTGCTCTGCACACAGTAAGTGCTCAATAAATACGATTAATTGATTGATTGATTGATTGATTATATGGGTGCTGTGGGGAGGGGAAGGAGGTAAGGCTTGGGGAGGGGGAGGGGGAGGAGGGGGAGAGGAAGGAGAGGGCTCAGTCTGGGAAGGCCTCCTGGAGGAGGTGAGCTCTCCCACATGGGGCTCACAGTCTCAATCCCCTTTTTACAGATGAGGGAACTGAGGCCCAGAGAAGTGAAGTGACTTGCCCAAAGTCACACAGCTGACAGTTGGTGGAGCCAGGATTTGAACCCGTGACCTCTGACTCCAAAGCCCGTGTTCTTTCTACTGAGCCACGCTACTTCTGACGATCGTGGAATTGTAAGTTCTAACCATGGGCCAAGCACTGAACTAAGCACTGAGAACTAGACCTAGCTGAGCATCATCATCATCATCAATCGTATTTATTGAGCGCTTACTGTGTGCAGAGCACTGTACCAAGCGCTTGGGAAGTACAAGTTGGCAACATAGCCAACAGTGAGCACCCTAACTGAGGCCCAGAGAAGTGAAGTGACCTGGCCAATTAATTTTTTTCATGATGTGTATATATCTATGTCTATTTAATTATATTGATGCTATTGATGCCTGTCTACTTGTTTTGTTTTATTGTCTCCCCCCTTCTAGACTGTGAACCTGTTGTTGGGTAGGGATTATCTCTCTTGGTTGATGAATTGTACTTTCCAAATGCTTAGTACAGTGCTCTGCACACAGTAAGCCCTCAATAAATACGATTGAATTGATGAATGAATGAATGAAAGGTTACAGAACTGACATACTATTACGGTAGAAGCGGCGTTCGAACCCAGGCCCTTCTGACTCCCAGGCCCCGGGCTCTGTCCACCTGGGCCATGCTGCTTCTGCCTCTCCCTCCACTCCTCAGAATGCCAGGTGCTGGCTACACAGATGGCCACACGCTACCCTCTGCGACTTGCCACCCTCTGGTGGCTTGACCACCCCTGTTGGGATCAATCATTAATCGATGGTAATTATTGAGTACTTACTCTGAGCAGAGCCCTCTAGTAAGTGCCTAGGAGAGGATAATAGAACAATACAGCATGGGCCTGGGAGTCAGAAGGACTAGGTTCTAATTCTGAGAAGCAGCCTGGCTCAGTGGAAAGAGCACGGGCTTTGGAGTCAACATTCATGGGTTCAAATCCTAGCACCGCCAATTGTCAGCTGTGTGACTTTGGGCAACTCACTTGACTTCTCTGGGCCTCAGTTCCCTCATCTGTAAAAATGGGGACTAAGACTGTGAGCCACCAGTGGGACAACCTGATCACCTTGTCACCTCCCCAGCGCTTAGAACAGTGCTTTGCACATAGTAAGCGCTTAATAAATGTCATCTGTATTATCATCATTACTAGTCTGGCTCTGCCACTTGCCTGCCATGTGATTTCCCTTCTCTGGGCCTCAGTTCCCTCATCTGTAAACACATGGACTTGTGGCCAACCTGATGACCTTATATCTACCCCAGCGTTTAGAATGGTGCCTCATACAGTGCTTACACATACCATTGAAAAACTTATATCATCAAAAAGAGAGAGATTGATGATGATGATGATGGAATTTGTCAAGAGCTTACTACGTGCCAGGCACAGAACTAACCGTTGGGATGGATACAAGCAAACCCAGGTGGACACAGCCACTGTCCCATGTGGGGCTCACAGTCTCACTCCTCATTTTACAGATGAGGTAAGTGAGGCACAGAAATGTGAAGTGACTTACCCAGGGTCACACAGCAGACAGGTCGTAGAGCCCGTGACCTTCTGACTCCTAGGCCCGTGCTCTATCCACTAGGTCATGCTGCTTCCCCAGCATGCTGGACCTCTAATCCCAGTCACTGGCTTGCTCTGTGTGACCTTGGACAACTCTGTGACTGTGATAAGGACCGTGAGCCTCACATGGTTTGAAAAGGGACTGCGTCCACCTGATCACCTTGCATCTACCTTAGTGCTGAGAACAGTTTTTGGCACCTAGTCAGCACTTGAGCCATTTATTTATTTTGCTTGTACATATTTATTCTATTTGTTTTGTTGTCTGTCTCCCCCTTCTAGACTGTGAGCCCGCTGTTGGGTAGGGACCGCCTCTATATGTTGCCAACTTGTACTTCCCAAGCGCTTAGTACAGTGCCCTGCTCACAGTCAGCGCTCAATAAATACTATTGAATGAATGAATTACTATGATCATGACCATCATGACTGTTATTATTGATTTCTGACTCCATCCGTCCCCCTCGCCAAGGTCTGGGACTTGGATCGTACTCCTCTCCAGGGATTCCTCGACGGCGGACAGAGCCGGTCCGGGGAGGGGCCTCAGTCCGTAGGGCCCCTCTCCCCTTTCTAATCTCCCCGGCCCCGGATACTCGGCCAGAAAGGAGTCGCCCACCAGCTTCCCCGCGGGGCTCTGCGGCGACGCTCTGCTCTGGCCACCGCCGCCCCTCTCCTCGGCTGAAAGGGTACGCGGGGCCTTGGACTCCGGATAGCGACCGTCCACCGTCCCCGGCCCTTGCATCATCATCATCATCATAAGGAGAAGAACTGAGCTATTTGTTAAGCGCTGACTGTGTGTCAAGCACTGCGCTAAACGCTGTACAAGCCTCCCCCCGCCCCGGCTCCTCCCGGGCGCTCCCTCCTCCCTCCTTCTCCGTGGGCTGCAGTCCCCTGCCCTCCATCTCTCTCTCCTCCGCCCCTCCCTCCCCCCTGCCCCCGGCGGCGGTGGAGCGCTGGCAGGCTGGCTCCTCGTGCTCCCCGCCTAGCTCCCCTTGCTCTCCGCCAGACTCTCCGTGGTCCCCTTGGGGCCTCCGGGCCCGGCTCGGCCCGACCGGCGGCTCCCCCGCCTGCTGCTTGGCCCCTCCCAGGAGGCTGGCCGCCCGGCCCACCTTCCCAATCCCCATGGAAGAGAAAGAGGTCAGCAGGCTCCCCGTCTCCCTCCTCCCTCCTCTCTTCCCCGCTTCTGTACCTGAGACCGGGCCGGGGGGAGGAAGGGAGGAAGAGGGACACCCCCTGCCCCGCCCCCACCACTTTCCCTGCCTCCCCTATCCCTCTTTTCTCCCCGCTTCCTTCCCCCGCCTCCTTCTCCCCCAATCTCCCCCCTCCGCTCCCCTAACCTTTCCAAGCCACTTCGTTTCTCTGCGCCAGTTATCTCATCTGCAAAATAATGAGGATTCTATTTGTTAAGCGCTTACTCTGTGCCTAGCACTGTTCTAAAGCGCTATTGAGACTGTGAGCCCCACATGAGACAGGGACTGTGTTCGACCTGATTTGCTTGTAATAATAATAATAATGTTGGCATTTATTAAGCGTTTACTACGTGCAAAGCACTGTTCTAAGCGCTGGGGAGGTTACAAGGTGATCAGGTTGTCCCACGGGCGGGGTAGGGAGGGGAACTCGCAGTCTTAATCCCCATTGTACAGATGAGGTAACTGAGGCCCAGAGAAGTGAAGTGACTTGCCCACGGCTGACAATTGGTGGAGCCGGGCGCTTAGTACAGTGCCTGGCGCATAGTAAGCGCTTAACGAATACCGTCATTCTTATTATCATCATTATTACCCCTACCTCATTCCTCCACCTCTTTCTCCCCTTTCTCCTTCCCCCAGGTACCCCTACCCCCTTCCTCCACTTCCACCTCCCCATCTCCTCCCCACCTCCTTCTCCCTCAATCTCCTTCCTCCACTACCCCCAGCCCCTTATTCCCACTTCTTTCGTCCCCCACCCCCACCTCCCCATCTCCTCCCCATCTCCCCACTACCTCCTTCCCTCACGTCCTTCTCCCCCAATCTCCTCCCCACTACTACCTCTGGCCCCTTGTCCCCACTACCTCCTTCCCCCATTCCCTTCCCTGCTATCCCTACCTCCCACCCCCTCCTTCTCCCTCAGTCTCCTGCCCTCCACAGCCCCTAGCCCTTTCCCCCACTTCCTCCTTCCCCATCTCTTCCCCTGCTACCCCTAGCCCTCCCCCCGCCCCCCCCCGCCCAATCTTGTTCCCAATCTTCTCTCCCCGCTTCCTTATTTATTTCCATTAATGCCTGTCTCCCCCTCTAAACTGTCAGCGGTGGGCAGGGAATGTTACTGTGTCTTGTTTTATTGTATTCTTCTCAAGTACTTAGTACGGTGCTCGACGCACAGTTAGCGCTTGGTAAACACGATCGAATGAGAGAATGAATGATAACTTCTCCACCACTTTCATTCATTCATTCGTATTTACTGAGCGCTTACTGTGTGCAGAGCACTGTACTAAGCGCTTGGAAAGTAAATTTCGGCGAGAGATAGAGACAATCCCTGCCCAACAATGGGCTCACACCCCGGCTACGCCTACCTACTCCCCCCACCTCCTTCTCCCCAATCTCCTCCTCCCACCCCTCCCCCCAGTTACTGTTAGCCCTTTCCCCCCACTTCCTCTTTCTCCCATTTCTTTCCCTGGTACCTCTGCCTCCTTTCCCCCACTTGCTCCTTCCCCCACTAACCCTACTTCCTCTTCCTGCTACCGCTACCCCTAAGCGCTGGGGTGGATACAAGCAAATCGGGTTGGACAGAGTCCCCGTCCCAGGTGGGGTGCACATTCTCAATCACACTCTGGGCGTGTCACCCCGCTCCTCAAAAATCTCCAGTGGTTGCCTATCAATCTTCGCATGAAGCAAAAACTCCTCACAATCGGCTGTGAAGCTCTCCATCCCCTTGCCCCCTCCTACCTCACCTCCCTTCTCTCCTTCTAATAATAATAATAATGATAATAATAATAATAATGGTGGAATTTGTTAAGCACTTACAATGTGCAAAACACTCTTCTAAGCGCTGGGGGGATACAAGGTGATCAGGTTGCCCCATTTGGGGCTCACCGTCTTAATCCCCATTTTACAGAGGAGGTAACTGAGGCACAGGGAAGTGAAGTGGCTTGCCCAAGGTCACACAGCTAAGTGGTGGGGCCTGGATTCGAACCCATGACCTCTCACTCCCAAGCCCACGCTCTTTCCACTGAGCCACGCTGCTTCCCCTACAGCGCAGCGCAGTCCGCACACTCCGCTCCTCTGCTGCTAACCTCCTCACTGGGCCTCGGTCTTGCCTGTCCCGCCATCAACCCCTGGCCCACGTCCTGCCTTTGGCTTGGAATGCCCTCCCTACTCAAATCCACCAAACTAGCTCTCTTCTCCCCTTCAAAGCCCTACTGAGAGCCCACCTCCTCCAGGAGGCCTTCCCAGACTGAGCCCCCCCTTTTCCTCTGCTCCTCCTTCCCTCCCCATTGCCCTTACTCCCTCCTTCTGCTCTACCCCCTTCCCCGCCCCACAGCACTTGTGTATATTTGTACATATTTATTATTCTATTTATTTTATTAATGATATGCATAGATCTATAATTCTATTTATTTTGATGCTGTTGAGGCCTGTCTACTTGCTTTTTTTTGTTGTCTGTCTCCCTCTTCTAGACTGTGAGCCTGCTGCTGGGTAGGGATTGTCTCTATCTGTTGCCGAATTGTATTTTGCAAGCACTTAGTACAGTGCTGTGCACCCAGTAAGCGCTCCATAAATACGATAGAATGAATGAATGAATGAATGATAAGAACCCATGACCTTCTGACTCTCAAGCCCATGCTCACTCCACTACATGCTTTGCACATAGTAAGCGCATAATAAATGCCATCATTATTATTAAATACAGACCCCGGGACCGGGGGGCCTGCCAGTGGACCAGAGGCGTCCAGCAGTCAATCCTTCAATTGATCCATCAGTTGGTGGTGTTTATTGAGCACTTCAGTCATTCATTCAATCGTATTTATTGAGTGCCTACTGTGTGCAGAGCACTGTACTAAGCACTTGGGAAGTACAAGTTGGCAACATTAGAGACGGTCCCTACCCAACAGTGGGCTCACAGTCTAGAAGGGGGAGACAGAGAACCAAACAAAACATATTAACAAAATAAAATAAATAGAATAAATATGTACAAATAAAATAAATAGAGTACTAAATATGTCCAAACATATATACATATATACAGGTGCTGTGGGGAGGGGAAGGAGGTAAGGCAGGGGGATGGGAAGGGGGAGAGGAAGGAGAGGGCTCAGTCTGGGAAGACCTCCTGGAGGAGGTGAGCTCTCAGTAGGGCTTTGAAGGGAGGAAGAGAGCTAGCTTGGCGGATGTGCGGAGGGAGGGCATTCCAGGCTAGGGGGAGGATGTGGGCCGGGGGTCAACGGCAGGACAGGCAAGACCGAGGCCCAGTGAGGAGGTTAGCAGCAGAGGAGCCGAGTGTGTGGGCTGGGCTGTAGAAGGAGAGAAGGGAGGTGAGGTAGGAGGGCGCGAGGTGATGGAGAGCCTTGAAGCCGAGGTTGAGGAGTTTTTGCCTGAATGGCATGGGAAGTGGCAGGGTGTAGGGATAGATGCTTAAGTGTTGTGGGGTGGAGATGGGGTCCATTCATTCATTCATTCAATCATATTTATTGAGCACTTACTGTGTAGAAACCACTGTACTCAGCCCTTACAGATAAAGGCATAAGGAGGTTAGGGAGCCTAGGATCTAGTGGATTGAATTCCCCAGGACTGTGGTTCCTGGAACAGAGATTTTTATCTCTGCTCTGCAGTTGCTCTCTCTCAATTAACCGGTAGCGGAGCCCATAAAGGTGTCACAGAAGGCGAAGAAGCTGACCGATTGACCGAGGCGACCGAGACACCAGCCCCCGCGTCCCCAGGAATCCAGCAGAATTGCCTCCACACAACCTCATCTTCCGATCCAGCGTGCGGAGAGGCTTCAGCTGCGTTCTCGGGGTCTCCCCACATCTGGGGGCCTCCTTGGGCCGGGGTCTCCCACCCCCACGGAGGGACCTCCTAGTGGGCTGGCGACCAGACAAGTGGCATCCGTCCTGAACACAGCGTTCCCGGTTTGGCATCCATGGTCTTCTCTGGAAAGGTCAGTCGTGGCTCCCCCGACGGGATCACAGATACTGCTTTGTCAGGTAGATTGAACCAAGTCTGGTTTTGGGTTTTTTTTTCCCCAAAATAAAGGCAGAACGCACGCTTCTTCCTTCAGCCGATTTCACTCATCCAAAAGAAATGCATTCTGAAAAAAAGCGCCTAAAAAAACACCCGCACTTCACAGTTAGGGAGCGTGGAATGTCAGAATTCATTTAGTCGTATTTCTTGAATGCCTACTGTGTGCAGAGCCCTGTACTGAGCACTTCGAAGAGTACAATAGAACCCTCAACAGGCACATTCCCTGCCCCCAACAAGCTGACAGTCTAGAGGAGCTGGGTTCTCATCCCAGCTCCCACATTTAATAAATATGGTACTTGGTATGGTTACAATAATTATCATACTTGTTAAGCACTTACTAGGTGCCAAACATTGTTCTAAGCACTGGGCTAGGTATAAGTTCATCAGGTCGGACACGGTCCCTAGCCCACATGGGGTCACAGTCTAAGTAGGAGGCAGAACAGGTATCAAATTCCCATTTTAGACATGAGGAAACTGAGCAGCAGAGAAGTGACAGAGCTGGGTTTCGAACCCAGGTCCCCTGTTTCCCAGGCCTGTGTTCTTTCCACTGGATCACTCTGCTTCATAGCCTGCTGTGTGACCTTGGGCAAGTCACATCACCTCTCTGGGCCTCAGGTCCCTCATCTGTAATCTTAATCTGTGAGCCCCTGTGGGACATGGGCTGTATCCAACCTGATTAGCTGTACCCCATCACTTAGAACAGTAGTAGGCCCATAATAGGCACTTAACTAATACCATAAGAAAAAAAGAAAACTGATAAAATGGGAAGGCTCATGAGTCATTTCTGAAGCCTGACCTTAGCATCAGCTATTCCCTCCCATCCTCTGCCCAGAGGAAGATCTCCAGGAAAGTTCTTCAGACAGGGCCGGGCCTTTTGAAAGATATCAATCAGCTTTGTATTACCAAAAGGGATTTTCAAATACATATTGATTACTATTATCATTGTTACGATTATTATTATCATCATCCCTCACAGCACAAGTGTATCTACCAACTGCATTATACCCTCCTAAGTGCCTAGTTACAGTGCTTTGCCCAAAGAAAGCACATAGTAAAGACCATTCATTGATACCTTCTACGCTGGAAGCTCGTTATCGGCAGGGAATATGTCCGCTAGTTCTGGTGTGTCCACTAGTTCTTGCCCGAGCGCTCAGTGCAGTGCTCTGCACGTAGTGAACGCTCAGTAAATACCGTGATTGGCTGAACTGACTTTGTGGTCTCGGCATAAAACCTGCCCCCTGACTCTCCCCTTGCCTGATTGACAGACAACTGCTCTGCAGGCAAAGAGTCAATCACTCAGCCAATCAGTGGTGTCTGTTGAGCGCTGACTATGTGCAGAGCACTGTCTGTAGCACCTGGGAGAGGACAATCTAACAGAATTAGCAGACCCTTTCCCATAATGAGCTTACAGTCTAGAGGAGGGGGTCCTGAGGCATCCCAAGTGCAAACAGTAAGCGCTCAATAAATACGATGGATTGACTGATTGACTGACTCTTGGCCTAGTGGAAAGCGCACAGGCCTGAAAGTCAGAGGACCTGGGTTCTCATCCGGGTTCCACATGGTATAGAGGATAGAGCATGGGTCTGAGAGTCGGAAGGTTCTAATCCTGACTCCATCACTTGTCTGCCGGGTGACCTTGGGCAAGTCACTTCATGTCAGCTGTGTGACTTTGGGCAAGTCACTTAACTTCTCTGTGCCTCAGTTACCTCATCTGTAAAGTGGGGATTAAGACTGTGAGCCCCCTGCGGGGCAATCTGATCACTTTATAACCTCCCCAGCACTTAGAACAGTGCTTTGCATGCAGTAAGCGCTTAATAAATGCCATTATTATTATTATTATTCTCTGGGCCTCAGTTCCCTCACCTGTAAAATGGGGATTTAGACTGTGAGCCCCACAAGGGACAGGAACTGTGTTCAACTCCATTTGCTTGTATCCCCAGCACTTAGCACAGTGCCTGGCACATGGTAAACGCTTAGCAAATACCATTATTATTATTATTACTATTATGCCTGCTTTGTGACCTTGGGCAAGTCACTTCACTTCTCTGGCCCTCAGTTCCCTCATCTGTACAATGGGGATTCAATCCCTGTTCTCCCTCCTCCTCAAGAGTGGGAGCCCCTCGTGGGACCTGATGATCTCCTATCTACCCCAGCACTTAGAACAGTGCAGGGTACAGAGTAAGCATTTAACAAACACCACAATTGTCCTTATTATTTGTGTGTTCTTGTGTGGGAGGGTGTGTGTGCGGGCGCCCGCTAGTATGTGAATGTCTGCCTGCCTGACTTGGCATGCGTGGGAGGCTGTGGGTGGATTTGGAGGGGGAAGGGGGTGGCTCACAGCTTACAAGCAGCAGAGACATGGGGAAACATCATTCCGTGTCTTAATCGGTCTTGGGCCAGGTTACTCTTTCACTTGCCTACGTCAGAGAAGGGAGTCGTCCCGCCCAAACCACGGTGGGTCGTCCACCCACACACCAGAGAGTGGAGGTTCACTGGGACAGGCCCGTGTCTGCCCAGTCTTGTGCCTTCCACTTCCGTTGTGGGCATGGAATGTGTCTGTATTATCATTCCATTGTACTCTCCTAGGCATTTAGTACAGTGCTCTGCACACGGTGAACTTTCAATAAATACGATTGAATGAATGAATGCATTCCCACTAGGCGGTAATGTGACAGGATTCCTGCGGTGGGGGTGAGATTTGCATCATCACCACCCCCATCATCATCACCATAATAGTACTTGTTACGCACATATTGTGCGTGAAGTACTGTTCCAAGTATTGGAGTAGATCTAAGTTAATCAGGTTGGACACAGTCCCTATCCTACATGGGGCTCACACTCTTAATCCCCATTTTACAGAGGAGGTGACTGAGGCACTTAACAGGGAGGTTAAATGACTCACCCAAGGTTACACAGCAGACAAGTGGCAGATCTGGGATTAGAACCCATGTCCTTCTAATTCCCAGGCCCTTGCTCTAGCCGCTAGGCCATGTTGGCTTGGGAGGAGCCAAGTGTACAAGTTGGGGTAAAGTGGGAGAAAAGAGGGAAAAAGTAAAGAGGGATTTGATGGAAAGTCTAGCTGCCAATGGTTAGGGGATCTGTTCCATGGGGAGAGAAATGGGTAACCGCTGGAAAGTTTTGAGGAGGGGGAGCATATATTTTAAATGATGTTTTCAGACTTCAAGTTCACTTTGGGAAGGGAATCACTGAATCGTATTTATTGAGCATTTACAGTGTAACGGGATAACAGAGTTGGAGGATACGTTCCCTGCCCTCAAAGAACTTAGAGTTAGTCATGTTTATTGAGCGCTTCCTATGTTCAGAGCATTGTACTAAGCACTTGAGGGAGTACAGTATGACAGTAGACAGATACATTCCCTGCCCACCGTGAGCTTACAGTCTAGAGGGGGAAACAGCTATCAATATCAATCAATCAGTCAATCAATCAATAACAGATATGGACATCGTGCTGTGGGCTGGGAGCGGGGGATGAATAAAGGGACCAAGTCAGGGGGATGCAGCAGGGAGTGGGAGAAGAGGAAAGGAGGGCCTAGTCTGCAAGGCCTCTTGGAGGAGACGTGCCTTCAGTGAGGTTTTGAAGTGGGGGAAGAGTCATTGTCTGTCAGATACGAGGAAGGAGGACGTTCCAGGTCAGAGGCAGGACGTGGGCGAGAGGTCGGTGGTGATAGAGACGAGATCGAGTTATGGTGAAAAGGGTAGCACCGGAGGAGCGAAGAGTGTGGGCTTGGTTGTCGTGGGAGTGCGGCAAGGTGAGTAGGAGACTAGCGAGGTAGAGGGGGAAACGTGTCTACCGACTCTGTTGTATTGTCAAGCACTTTGTACAGCGCTCTGCATGCATTAAGCACTCGATAAATACCATTGATTGATGGATCGATTGATGTTTTCAGAAGATGATCTGGGCATGAGAATGCAGGATGAGCTGAGACGATAAGAGGACAGGGGCCGGGAGAGCGGCAGGGAGACTCATCCGAGAGTCCAGGTGGGAGGTGATGAGAGTCTGAAACCCCAGGCGTGGATAAAGGGTAGGGAGGAAAGGGGCAGATCCAAGAAACACCGTGGAGGGAAAACCGGCGGCAGGATGGAGGGACGGACGCATAAAATAACTCAGAGGCCACTGCGGTAGGATTGAAAGAGGCCAGCAGAGGTAGGTATACCCCTCCCTGTCAGGAATCCCCTCCCTTTCCTGGAACAGTCTAGGAAGTTAAGAATTCCTACAGGAGCTCGTTGTCTCTAGACTGTAAGCTCATTGTGGGTAGGGAACATATCTGTTTATTGTTCTTTCTTACTCTGCCAAGCGTTTAGTACAGTGCTCTGCACAAAGTAAACGTTCAGTAAATACAATTGAATGAATGAATGAATGAATGAAAAAGATCTCTTTAACATAGCATGAAGTGATAAACAACAAAGGAGGAGTGGTGGATAAGGGGTCCTCCTACAGAAAGGAAGGGCCTGCTTCAGTGAACCAATTCAGAATTTTAATTTTTTTTTTTAGCATTTGTTAAGCACTTACTATGTTCCAGGCACTGTACTTAGCACTTGGGGTAGATACCAGCTAATCAGATTGGGCACAGTCCCTGCCCCATCTAGGGCTCACGGTCTCAACCCCTATTTTACAGATGAGGGAACTGAGGCACAGAAAAGAGAAGTGACTTGCCCAAGGTCACACCGTAGGCAAGTGGCAGAGCTGGAATTAGAGCCCAGGTCCTTCTGACTTCCAGGCCCTGGCTCTATTCATTAGGCCATGCTGCTTTTGTGATACGACTTGTATTGGCATTTTCCATATACTATAAAATGCCAAGGCTTGACCTCTGTGGTGTTTGATTCAATCTGTCCTTGTCCCAGAGGTTTCCTGCGTTATCGATAGGCGTGGTCTCAGCACTCACTTGTTATAACTGTCTTTGATCTGTAATTCTACTTAAGTGCCTAGTATCTGAGCCCCTGGGTGGGTCCAAGTAGATTTTTTAGTGGGAGATTCCCCCCACATTTAGGGGGTCTTTGAAACCTTCCAGCTTGTCCATTTCAAAAATAAGTGTAACTGGAGTTTCAAACCTATAGATTTATTCTTGCCATATTTTCTGCCAAGGTAACCATGAAGGTGATGATGATGATAATAATAACTGTAGTATCTCTTAACCATTTACAATGGGCCAAGCACTGTTGTAAACACTGGGGTAGATACAGGCTTATGGGGTCGGACAGAGACCGTGTCCCAAATGGGGCTCGCAGCCCTAATGCCCATTTTACAGATGAGGGAACTGAGTCACAGAGAAGTGAAGTGACTTGCTCAAGGTCTCACAGTAGACATGTGGCGGAGCCGGGATTGGAACCCATGACCTTTTGACTCCCAGGCCTGGGCTCTATCCACTCTCCTTTACTCTGGATGTCCAGCCCAAACAGCTCTAGGGGAACCAGTGCTCTCCTTCCACCCCCTCTCCCCCCTACCCCAAAACATGGCCCAGGACCCAGGGGTGGCATGCTCCCTGTGGTCTGTGGGAAGCCTGTCGGGCTCTGAGACCATTTCACTCATTTAATCGTATTTATTGAGCGCTTACTATGTGCAGAGCACTGCACTAAGTGCTTGGGAAGTACAAGTTGACAACATATAGAGACGGTCCCTACCCAGCAACGGGCTCACAGTCTAGGAGGGGGAGACAGACAACAAAACAAATTAACAAAATAAAATAAATAGAATAGTAAATATGTACAAGTAAATTAAATATAGAGTAATAAATCTGTACAAACATATATACAGGTGCTGTGGGGAGGGGAAGGAGGTAGGGCAAGGGGGATGGGGAGGGGGAGAGGAAGGAGGGGGCTCAGTGTGCGAAGGCCTCCTGGAGGAGGTGAGTTCTCAGTAGGGCTTTGAAGGGAGGAAGAGAGCTAGCCTGGCAGATTTGTGGAGGGAGGGCATTCCAGGCCGGGGGAGGATGTGGGCCGGGGTTCGACGGCGGGACGGGTGAGAACGAGGCACAGTGAGGAGGTTAGCATCAGAGGAGCGGAGGGTGCGGGCTGGGCTGGAGAAGGAGAGAAGGGAGGTGAGGTAGGAGGGGGCGAGGCGATGGAGAGCCTTGAAGCCGAGAGTGAGGAGTTTTTGCTTGATGCCTAGGTTGACTGGTAGCCACTGGAGATTTTTGATGGGGGGAGTAACGTGCCCAGAGCGTTTCTGCACAGAGATGATCCAGGCAGTGGCGTGAAGTATAGACTGAAGTGGGGAGAGACAGGAGGATGGGAGATCAGAGAGGACGCCGATGCAGTAATCCAGTCGGGATAGGATGAGAGATTGAACCGACAGGGTAGCCGTTTGGATGGAGAGGAAAGGGCGGAACTTGGCGATGTTGCGGAGGTGACACCGGCAGGTTTCGGTGACGGACTGGATGTGAGGGCTGAACGACAGAGCGGAGTCGAGGATGTCCCCAAGTTTGAGGGCTGGTGAGATGGGAAGGATGGTAGTGCCGTCTACAGTGATGGGAAAGTCAGGGAGAGGGCAGGGTTTGAGACCAGGGTTGGGCCAAGCGGTCCAGAGCCGCTTGGCTTAAACAAAGAGGAATTTCCATTTCCTCTTGTCGGGCAATCATTGAGCACTTATTATGTGGAGAGCACTGTACTAAGCCCCTCGCAAGGTCATGCCTGGAGAGTTTCCAGTACTCTACCAGTCTCGATTACCAGAGAAAGATCAAGCAGAGGCCTACCCGTTCCATTCCTAGCTTGGGCCATGGCTAGCGAGTGGAAGGGAATCTGTTACAAGTCAAAACTCGCCTGTGCTGGGCACCGGCGGCAGGCGAGAGAGTTGAGGGCGGAGACTCAAGTTTACTGTGCGAAAGGTGGCAATGGTAAACCACTTCCAGATTTTTACCAAGAAAACAATCTGTATACACTACCAGAACGATGGCAGATGCAAGTTGGACGTTCTGGGAGAGATGCGTCCATGGTGTCGCTATGGGTCGGAGAGGACTCGACAGCACAAGACAGCAACTGTACTAGGGGTTTGGGAGAGTACCTGGAGCCCTGCCCTGGTTCTTGCCCACTGCTATGCTGCCTCCCTGACTCACAACCCTGTGGAACACTCTCTCTGTCTATCTCTGGCTCTGTTTCCCTCTCTTCCCTCCATATCTCTGTCTTTCTCTCTTACTCTTCTTTCTGTCTCTCCATTCTCTGTGTCTATCTCTCTTACTCTTCTGTCTCTCCATTCTCTCTGTGTCTATCTCTCTCCTCTCTCTCTCTCTGTCTCTCTTCTCTCTCTCTTTCTCTCTCCCCTGGGGAGGGGGCCGCCTTTGGTGACATCTCCATTGGTCAGGGGCTCTAACTTGGGGGGATAAGGGGCCCTCCCTACCAATACAACTGCTCTCTTCACATTCCAGGCCAATGACTTCACTCCCTCCTCCTCGTCCTCCTCCTCCCCCTCCTCCTCCTCTTCCTCTCTTGGCTTTAACTGGCTCCCCTTTCCTGCCAGCTCTCTGGCCAAGCTCCAGGTGGGGTAAAGGTGGGTTCCTCATGAGCCAACCAGTTGGGTTACAGGCTGGGTAGCCCACCCTGACCCCTTCCTGCTCCCACCCCAGCCTCTGCCCTCCCCAGCTCCCCAAGGTCTTCCAGGGGTCCAGACAGACAGAGCCTGGGCCTGGGAATCAGAAGGACCTGGGTTCTAATGCCGATTCTGCCACATATCTGCTGTGAGACCTTGGGCAAGTCGCTTTACTTCTCTGGGCCTCAGTTCCCTCATCTGGAAAATGGAGATTAAGAGAGTGAGCCCAAGCTTCTTAACTTGTATCTACTCTGGCACTTTGAACAGTGCTTGGCACCTAATGAGCGGTTAACAAATACCATTATTATTATTAATAATAACACTATTGATAATCATAATGGTAGTTGTAGTAATAGTAATGCTAACTTTAAGTGCTTAGTACATGCTAAGCAGTGAGTGTAATAAGCACTGGGGTAGATACAACATCATCAGATCGGACACAGTCCCCATCCCACATGGGCCTCACAGCCCATGAGGGAGGGAGAAGAGGAATTTACTCCCCTTTTTGCCGATGAGGACATTGAGGCCCAGAAAAGTTAAGTGGCTTGTCCGAGGTCACGCAGCAGGCAAGGTTCGGTGGTCAACATTCTAAAGTTCCCCTGTCATTTTACATAATTCATTACATTAAACCTGACACAAGAACACCCTTGTTCAGTTGAAAATCACTTTGGCAACAAAGCCCAGGTAGGATTTAGTCCTACAAATTAGTCTATCTCCCGGCCTTACTACATGCACAACCTCTCCAAGAGGCCTTCCCTGACTAAGTCCTCATTTCCTCTTCTCCCACTCCCTTCTGCATCACCCTCACTCTTGGATTTGCTCCCGTTATTCACCTCTCAGCCCCGGATCAATTACTGTAATTTCTTTCTGTCATGTTTGTCTCCCCCCTCTAGACTCTGAGCTCACTGCGGGCTGGGACTGTGTCTCCTGACTCTGTTGTATTGGGTTCTCCCAAGCGCTTAGTATGGTGCACTACACACAAAAATATCACTGATTAATTGATAGATAATTGGCTTAAGGAAAAGTCATCTCCTGTCTTGGCACCCTTGTGACAGGAAGAGAGTTTGGGAGAGTAAACTACTACAGAGTAGGCAGACACGACTCCTGCCCACAAGGAGTTTTAAAGATTAGAGGGAATAATAATAATAATAATAATGATAATAGAAGCACCATGGCATAGTGTATAGAGCACAGTCCTGGGAGTCAGAAGGTCATGGGTTCTAATGCCAGCTCCACCACTTGTCAGCTGTCTAGTGGCCTAGTGGCTAGAGTTTGGACCTGGGAGCCAGAAAGGATCTGGGTTCTAATCGCTACTCCACCATTTGTCTGCTGTATGACCTGAGGCAAGTCACTTGACTTCTCTGGGCCTCAGTTACCTTCTCTATAAAATGGGGATTGAGACTGGGAACCCCATGTGGGGCAGGGACTGTGTTCAACCTGACTTGTTTATATCTACCCCAGCGCTTAGTGATGTGTGGAGCACACAGTAAGTGCTTAAATACCATTATTATTATCATTAATATAATTATTAATAATTGTACTATTTACTAAGCCCTTACTTTGTATCATGCACTATTCTAAGCGCTGGGGTGGATACAAGCAAATCAAGTTGGACACTGTCCATGTCCCACATGGGGTTCACATTCTAAGTAGAAGGGAGAACATGTACACTAACTTGGGTTATTAGACTCTAGACTGTAAGCTCACTGTGGGCAGGGAACGTTTCGGTAATATTGTCAGTCTCTGCAAGCGGTACACACTCAAGTACGATCGACTGATCGATATTTGTTAAAAAGAATAATAATGATAATAATTGTGTTATTTGTTAAGCACTTACTATGCCAGGCACTGGGGTAGATCCAAGCTAATCAGGTTGGACACAGTCCCTGTCCCACGTGGGTGGGGCTCATAGTCTTAATACCCATTTTCCAGATGAGGGACCTGAGGTCACACAGCAGACAAGTGGTGGAGTAGTGATTAGAACCCAGATCCTTCTGACTCCCAGGCCCAGACTCTCTCCACTAGGCCACACTGCTTCTCGACAAAAGTAGGTGGAGCTTCAGGCACCCCCGGGATTAGACTCTAGACTGTAAACTCATTGTGGGGAGAGACTATGTCTGTTATATTGTTCTGTCATCCTCTCCCAAGCGCTTAGTGCAGTGCTCTGCATACAGTAAGCTCTCAATAGGTATACTCTCGATCGACTGTAGAATCGATCGATACTAAAGCTTAAGAATTTGTTAAGCGTTTGGGGTAGGGGGCCCTTGCCCCACCCTTGAATTCTCCCCCTCTCAGATAGAAGCCTTGTGGCCCTGAGACTCACAGAGACCTACACCCTTCCCAGCAGCCAGGGTTTCCGGCTCCAGGGAGACCCCGCCCCCGCCTCACCAGCAGCCAGCAGGACCCCAGAAAACTGCTGTGGTCTGGGATGGGGAAGGGGAGGAGGAGGGGTGGAGGAAGCAAATGGAGGCCTCTAGTTTCCCTGCCCATTTTTGCTGCTCAGGGAGGTGGTGGGTGGCAGGTTTCAGAATTTGGCTTGCTGGCAGGGCCCCTTTGAGTGCCCTATATAATGATAATAATAATAATAATAATATTGTGGTATTTGTGAAGTGCTTACTAGATGCCAAGTACTGTAGTAAGCGCTGGGGTGGATACAAGCAAATTGAGATGGATGCTATCCCGGTCCCACTAGTCTCCATCCCCATTTTACAGATGGGATAACTAAGGCACAGAAAAGTGAAGTGATTCGCCCAAGCTCACAGAGCATACACGTGGCGGAGCCGAGATTGGAACCCATGTCCTTCAGACTCCCAGTCTGCTACTGACCCAAAGTCTCTCTTTGTCAGATGAAGCGGGTGTTTCTTTTTCTGGCACTCCTGAGAGGGATGGGGGTAAGTGCCTTGCCCGGTTGTCTGGGAGTGACCAGCTCAAGATGAGTTTCCCAGCCAAATGTGGACCTTGCTGAGCTGAAATTGGATGATCTCAAGGATGTGGGAAAGGATGGTTTCGGTGCAGGCACCCGGGGATTCTCGGAGGAATAGGAGAAATTCCCAGACAGCAGAGTGCCCTTCCCTGAACTTCTCTCAAGATAATAATAATAATAATAATAATAATAATAATAACAATAATTACGGTACTTGTTAAGCACTTAACTATGTGCAGAGCACAGAGCAGACAGGCGGCAGAGGCGGGATCAGAACCCACATCCTCTGACTCCAAAGTCCGTGCTCTTTCTACTAAGCCATGCTGCTTCTTTATTATTATTACTACACTTGAAATGCAATTTTCTGTCAGGTACCTGCAACTCGCCGAGATGTCAGAACTTGGAGCCAGGGCCAGAACTGGGAAACCCCAGTGCCCGGATTTCTGAGCTGTTGGGGAGACTGGTGCCCTCCGGGACTCCCTGCCGGTGAGTCCTGCACGGTACTGTGGGCCGGGCAGTGTACGAAGCATCTGGGAGAGCACAATACATTAATATGACAGACACATTCCCTGCCCACAACAAGTTTCCAGTCCAGAGGCTAGAACTGATTCCTGCCATCCTGAGGTGCTAGCCCCACCCAGGTCCAGCCTGTGTCCCCCTGGGAGAAAGAGGGAGCAGTGTGGCCTGGCCGCTAGCCACTAGGCACTAGCCGGTGCCCTCGGCCTTGGTGGGCTCGGTTAACCTTACCCAGAACGGTGAGCAGCAGCCACCACTGGCATTTGCCCCCAGCCTTTCAATTCTGCTGCTGGTCCAACATCACCTCCAGCTTCTTCCGGGCTAATTACAGCCCCATTGTCTTCTGCGCTTAGAAGACGTCTCGCCTGCCCGGACCCCTGCGGGGCGCCGGGGTGGTGTCAACAAGCTTGGCGACGATAGGTTCGGCTCACCTGCGATCCCAGAAAGCGAAATGCCTAAAGGGCATTTACAATAGAATCTGGTGATGAGCGAGGAGCCAACTGCGCACTGCAGAGGGGCAGGCCTCACTCTCCGCGGCTGAGAAGCCAGAAGCTGGGTCGTGCAGTCACTTTCACCGGTTCTCTGCCCTTTTCCTTTTTGTTTTTAGTTTTCACTGATACTTGTTAAGCACTTGCTCTGAGCCAGGCAATGTACTAGGCACAAAGTTGATCATGGACTATGCCAGGCACTGTGGGATAGATCCAAGCCAATCAGAGTGGATACAGTCCCCGTCCCACAGGGGGCTCACAGTCTTCATCCCCATTTTCCAGATGAGGAAACTGAGGCCCAGGGAAGTGAAGTGACTCACCCAACGTCAGCTGGCCACAGACAAGTGGCAGTGCTGGGATTAGAACCCACGTCCTTCTGACTCCCGGGCCCGGGCTCTATCTGGGCATTTCCAAACTGGCATCACCCTGGCAAGCCGGACTGTTCGATTCCCAAAACCCCATCGGAGGAGGAGAGGTGGAGAGAGAAGCAGCGTGGCTCAGTGGAAAGGCCACGGGCTTTGGAGTCAGAGGTCATGGGTTCAAATCCCGGCTCCGCCAATTGTCAGCTGTGTGACTTTGGGCAAGTCACTGCACCTCTCTGGGCCTCAGTTCCCTTATCTGTAAAGTGGGAATTAAGACTGTGAGCCCCCCGTGGGCCAACCTGATCACCTTGTAACCTCCCCAGCACTTAGAATAGTGCTTTGCACATAGTAAGTGCTTAAAACATGCCATCATTATTACTAAAATAAGTATTAAAATAATAATTTTAATAATCGTGGAATGCCCTCCTCTGCACATCCGCCAAGCTAGCTCTCTTCCTCCTGTCAAAGCCCTACTGAGAGTTCACCTCCTCCAGGAGGCCTTCCAAGACTGAGCCCCCTCTTTCCTCTCCCCCTCTTCCATCTCTCCATCCCTCCCGACTACAGGTATGCCCTCCCATTTGGGGAGATCTGAACCTACTGGGCCAAGGGGTGGAGCTACTTTAGCATGCAGTGCCTGGAAAACACGGTTCCAGCTGGGGGGCTTCGTTCAAACTCCTCACCGTTGGCTTTAAAGCCTTCAATCACCTTGCCCCCTCCTACCTCACCTCGCTATTCCCCTTCTCCAAGCCAGCCCACACACTTGGCTCCTCTAATGCCAACTCACTATCTCAATCCCTTGGCCAACCTCGTGCCCGCGTCCTGCTTATATCCAAGAGACAATTACTCTCCCACACCTTCAGAGCTTTATTGAAGACACATCTCCAAGAGGCCTCCCGTGACTAAATCATGTTATACTTCCACTCCCTTCTGCGTTGCCCTGACTTGCTCCTTTTATTCATTCCCCTCTTCCCAGCCCATCAGGCAGAAACTCCTCACTCTTGGCTTCAAGGCTGCCCATCACCTTGCCCCCTCTACTGTATTTTACTTGTACATACTTACTATTCTACTTATTTTATTAATGTTTTGTCATCTGTCTCCCCCTTCCAGACTGTAAGCCCGCTGGTGGGTAGGGCCCGTCTCTGTATGTTGCCAACTTGTACTTCCCAAGCGCTTAGTACAGTGCTCTGCACACAGTAAGCGCTCAATAAATACTATTGAATGAATGAATGAATTACTATTATTTGCCATTCCCCATTCTCTGACTCCTCGAGCCTTGACTCATCATTTGGGAGGGCCGTGTTGAAATTCAGGCAAAACTGCGATTCAAAAATTCATGACCCAGTTTACAGTCTAGAGGACTTTATTTGTCCCCACCCTCCGTCCCACAGCATTTTTAAAAATTGAGTATTCTATTTCTTTATACTGATGTCTGTCTCCCCCTCTAGATTGTAGGCTCGTTTGGGGCAGGGAACGTGTCTGCTAATTCTGTTGTATGGTCCTCTCTGGAGGGCTTAGTGTGGTGTTCAGCACACAGTAAGCGCTCAGTGAATTCCATTGATGGACTGATTGATTACGTGTATATCCGTAATATCTGTCTCCCCCCTATCAATTCGGTTACATTGTCCTCTCCTAAGAGCTTAGTACAATGCTCTGCACAGTAAATGCTCAATAAATACCATTGACTGACTGACTCCCTTTCTTGACTATAAGCCCAATGTGGGCAGGGAACGTGTTTACCAACTCTGTTGTATTGTACCTCTCCCAAGCACTTAGCACAGTGCTCTGCACGCTGGAAGCGTTCAATGGACCGTGAGCCCATTGTTGGGTAGCGGCCATCTCTATATGTTGCCAACTTGTACTTCCCAAGCGCTTAGTACAGTGCTCTGCACACAGTCAGCTCTCAATAAATACGATTGAATGAATGAATGAATACGTCTGATTGATCGATCGATCGATCCTTCTTGGATTCTGGAGGAACTGACCAAGAGAGAGCCTTGCCGGCCCTTCCCAAGCTTCGGGCGCCACCTGCCGGTAGGTCCTGGTTCTACCGCGTGAATCTCAACCCGGCGCCCGGGGAAAAGAACTGTTCCCAGTGGCTTGGGCCGACCCAAACCCAACCCAAGCCAGGGGGGTCTCCTGGATAAGTTTATTCTATGCAGAATCCTCCCCTCCAAGGTCGTGGGGGAGGTATCTAGATCATATTGTCAATCCATCAGTGGTAGTTATTAAGCACTTCCTATGTACGGAGCACTGTACTGAGCACTTGGGAAAGTACAATCCAACAGAATTAGCAGACAGGGTTTTCTGCTTATAACGAGCTCACAGTCTAGTGAATGAGTTTACAGTCTAGAATCAGAGATGGCATTAATAATAACTAATATTATCCACCCAGCGAATAATGGAGAAGCTGAATGGCCTAGTGGAGGAGCAGCTTGGTTCAGTGGAAAGAGCACGGGCTTTGGAGTCAGAGGTCATGGGTTCGAATCCCTGCTCCGCCACATGTCTGCTGTGTGACCTTGGGCAAGTCACTTAACTTCTCTGAGCCTCAGTTCCCTCATCTATAAAATGGGGATTAAGACTGTGAGCCCCACGTGGGACAACCTGATCACCTTGTATCCCCCCCCAGTGCTTAGAACAGTGCTTTGCACATAGTAAGCACTTAAATGCCATCATTATTACTATTATTATTATTATTATTATTATTATTATTATGGAGCAGGGGCCTGGGAGTCAGAAGGATCTGGATTCTAGGCATAGCTCCACCACTGGTCTGTTGTGGGACCTTGGGGAAGTCACTTACCTTCTCTGTGCCTCAGTTACGTTATCTGTAATTGGGGGATTAAGACTGTGAGCCCCATGTGGGACATGTACTGTATCCAACCTGGTAGCTTGTATCTACCCCAGTGCCTAGTACAGGGCCAGGTCCTTCTGATTCCCACACCTGTGCTCTTAACCACTAGACTATGCTGCTTCTCTTCCCTCTAGGCCACGCTGCTACTGTTGGAGAGATTTTACTGGTGCTCAGGAGCACAGCAGTGCATGGGGTGGGACTATAGAGATCTCAACCCCTGTGACCTTGGGTCTCCTTGTTGCTGTGGCCAATGAAGCCCCCGACTCCATCATGGGCACCTCCTCCCTTCATCCTCACCCTGTCCCCTGCCCTCTCCTGCCTCCTCCTCATCTCATGTCATCCCTATTTTATAGATGAGGGAACTGAGGCCCAGAGTAGTGAAGTGACTTGCTCAAGGTCACACAGCAGACAAGTGGATAGCGCCTGGGCCTGGGAGTCAGAAGGACCTGGGTTCTAATCCCAGCTTCGCCACTTGTTGGCTGTGTGACCTTGGGCAAGTCCCTTCACTACCCTGAGCCTCAGTTCCCTCATCTGTAAAATGGGGATTAAGAGTGGGAGCCCCACATGGGACAGGTACCATGTCCAACTCGATTTGTCTGTATCCACCCCAGCACTCAGTGCAGTACCTGGACCATGGTAAGCACTAAACAGGTAGCACTATTATTATTATTATTAGTATTATTATTATTTGTTATCAGGATTAAGACCACGAGCCCCATGTGGGACGGGGACCGTGTCCAACCGTCTGTCTACCCCAGCGCTTAGTGCAGTACCTGGCACATAGTAAGCACTTAACAAATACCACAGTTATCATTAGTATTCTCACCAAGACTTGGCACCCTCCAGATGACACTGATTGCCCTGCTGCCCTCCCCCAAGGGGGCCTCATCTCTTTCCAGTGCTCTTGTCTCCCGGGAAAATTGAGAGGTCAGCGGGCTCCTCCCCTCCCAGTTCCTTCTTGTCTTTAAAATCCCACAATGTCCATCTCTCCTGCCATCTGACGGCCACCTGTCCCTGTTGTCTTCCGGCCTCCTGGTCTACCCTCGCTCTCCTTACCAGTAGTAGTAATAATATTGTTTGAGTCCTTACTGTGTGCCAGATGCTGGGAGGCAGTGTGACCCCGGTGGATAGAGCATGGGCCTGGGTTCTAATCCCTGCTCCACCGCTTGCCTGCTGTGTGATCTTGGACAAGTCACTGAGCCTCATTTTCCTCAACTGCAAAATAATAACAATAATCATAATAATTGTGGTATTTGTTAAGTGCTTACTCTGTGCCAGGCACTGTACTAAGGACTGGGGTAGATAGAAGGTTGGACATGGTCCCTGTTCCATGTGGGGCTCATAAATTTCAATTCCCATTTTACAGGTGAGGGAACTGAGGCCCAGAGAAGTGAAGTGACTTGCCCAAGGTCACCCGTCAGACAAGTGGAACCCAGGTCCTTCCAACTCCTGGGCCTGGGCTCTAGCCACTAGGCTTTGATGCTTCTCAGTAGTAGCAGTAGAACTGATTAAGCCCTTACTATGTGCCAAGCACTGGGAGGCTATGTGACCCAATGGATAAAGCATGGGCCTGGGTTCTAATCCCAGTTCCACTGTTAGCCTGCTGTGTGACCTGGAGCAAGTAACTAAGTCTCAGTTTCCTCAACTGCAAAATAATAATAATGACCACAATAATTGTGGCATTTGTGAAGTGCTGACTATGTGCCAGGCCCTGTACTAAGCGCTGGAGCAGATATCCCTGTTTCTGTTCCAGGCAAATTGGGTTGGACACAGTCCCTATCCCACTTAAGGGGCTCACTGTCTTAATCCCCATTTTACAGATGAGGGAACTAAGGCCAAGAGAAGTGAAGTGACTTGCCCAGGGCCACCCAACAGACAAGTGGCGGAGCTAGGATTCGAATCCAGTCAGAAGGACTCCCAAGACTCCCAGGCCCATGCTCTATCCCCTAGTCCAGGCTGCGAAATGGGGATTCAGTACTTGTTCTCCCTCCTACTTGCCTGTGAGCCCCATGTGGGACTGAGACAGTATCTGGACTGACTAACTTGTATCTCCCCCAGGGCCTAGAACAGTACTTAATACATAGAAAGCGCTTAATGAATAATGTCATTAAGGCACTGTGTCAAGCACTGATAGTAAATAACTGAATGAGATGACAGTCCTTGATGCCCTGGGGGCGCCGGTGACAGACAGATGGGAGCCTATGAAAAATAAAAACCCAGGGACCAGAGAAGAGAGGACAGTGATTACTGCAACCAGAATAATAGGGTGTGTGGCTTCAGGAGAAGCTTTTCTGGTTCCCCCCAGATCAGAGTCCACAGTCACTATGCCCACAGCAGCCCCCTCGGCAGCCTCCACAACGGCTGGAGTAAATTCGTCCACGGGAGCGACTCCACTTGAAAGATTCCAAGAATTCCTCCCACACTTTCCTTCCCCGAAGAAAATGATCTGCTAGAGAATGCCCTGGGACCATCTTCCATCCTACTTGCTACTTATCTACCATCCTACCTCACCTCACTGCTCTCCTACTACAACTCAGCACGCACACTTGGCTCCTCTAATGCCAACCTTCTCACTGTACCTCGCTCTCGTCTACCTCACTGCTGACCTCTCGCCCATGTCCCACCTCTGGCCTGGAACACCCTCCCTCTTTCAGAAGCAGCATGGTTTAGTGGAAAAAGTGCGGGCTTGGGAGTCAGAAGTTGTGGGTTGGAATCCTGGCTCTACCATTTATTCAGTGCATTCAATCATATTTATTGAGCACTTATTGTGTGCAGACCACTTGTCAGCTGCTTGACTTTGGGCAAGTTATGTAACTTCTCTGTGCCTCAGTTCCCTCACCTGTAAAATGGGGACTAAGACTGTGAGCCCCCCATGGGACAACCTGATAATCTTGTATCTACCCCAGCGCTTGGCACATAGTAAGCACTTACCACATACCATCATTATGATTGTTATTATCATTATATCATCTATATTATCTCTGATAGATGATCACTCCCCTCTTTGGCGAAGCCTTACTGAAGACACATCTTGTCCAAGAAGCTTTCCCTAACTAAGCCCTCGTTTCCTCATTTCCACTCCCTTCTGGCCACCCTGATCGACTCCCTTTATTCACTCCTCCCTCGGCCCCGGGGCACTTGAGTCCATACCTGTAATTTATTCATTTATATTAGTGTCTGTCTCCCCCTCTAGACTGTAAGCTCTCTGTGGGCAGGAAACGTGTCTACTCTACTACTACTACTACTTTGTCTGTTCTACTGTATTCGTTCATTCAATTGTATTTACCATGTGCTTACTGTGTGCAGAGCACTGTACCAAGTGCTTGGAAAGGTACACAGCAGAACAATAAAGAGTGACAATCCTGACCCACAGCGAGCTCACAGCTAACCCAGGTGCTCTGCCCACAGTAAGAGGCATGGCATAATGGATAGAGCACAGTGCTGGGAGCCAGAAGGTCATGGGTTCTAATCCTCGCTCGGCCACTTGTCTGCCGGGTGCCCTTAGGCAAATCACTTCATTTCCCGCTGCCTCAGTTACCTCATCTGTAAAATGGGGGCCAAGACTGTGAGCCCTATGCGGGACAGGGACTGTGTCCAACCTGATTTGCTTATATCCATCCCAGCCCTTAGCACAGTGCCTGGCACATAGTAAGTGCTTAACAAATGCCACAGGTATTATGATCATTACTACTATTATTAATAATAATAATAATAATGAAAAATGTGATTCATTGATAATGCAGGATTTTGTAGCCCTCCCTAGATCCCTTCCCTCACTCTATATCATCACCCATCTAGCAGGTCTCGATCACTGCAGTCACTGACAAAATAAGCCGCAGTCTTTGAGACTGTGCTTCTTCATTCATTCATTCATTTAATCATATTTATTGAGCGCTCGTCACTTGAAGCTGTTCTACTTTCCTTGCTCAGATCACAGATGAAATCATTCGAGTCAGAGGTGGTGTTGGGGCGAATCCAGGTCCCTCAGCCATGCTGAAGTTTGGGGCCCACAGTCCTCCGGAACTTCAGTTCCATCAGAAGTCTGAAGTCAGATTCTTTTTCTTGCTCTATCTGGGTTCAATTTCTACCTCTGGTTGTACTTGGATTTGCTCCCTTTTTTCACCCCACCCACAGCCCCACAGCATGAATGGCCATATCCATCATTTATTGATTTGTATTCACGTCTGTCTCCCCCTCCTAGACTGTGAGCCCGTTGTTGGGTAGGGACCATCTCTATATGTGGCCGATTTGTACTTCCCAAGCGCTTAGTACAGTGCTCAGCACACAGTAAGCGCTCAATAAATACGATTGAATGAATGAATGAATAAATTCATTGAGGGCGGGGAATGGATCTACTCATACTGTTGTACTGTACTCTCCCAAATGCTTAGTACAGTGCTCTCCACACAGTGAGTGTTCCATAAATACGATTGATTGATTGATTGATTACTCTATATTTATTGTTAGCCAAAGGTCTAGGAAGATAAACCTAGGTTCCCTTTGGGCATTTTGATAATATTAATGATGGTATTTGTTAAGTGCTTACTGTATGCCAAGCACTGTTCTAAGTGCCAATACTCACCCCACCCCAGCCATTATGGACATATGCTTTACTCTGCCATTCCCCCCCCACCCCCTGCCACCCCCCGCCTTTTTTTTAATGGAATTTGTTTAGCTCTTAATGTGGGCCAGGCATCGTTCTAAGTGCTGGGGTGGGCACAAGCCAATCAATGTGGACATAGACCTCATCTCACAAGGGGCCCCCGGACTTAATTGCCATTTTCCGGTTGAGGTAACTGAGGCAGAGAGAAATGAAGTGACTAACCCAAGGTCCCCCAGCAGACAAATTGTGATTAGAACTCAGATCCTTCGGACTCCCAGGCCCGGGCTCTGTCCACTAGGCCACAGCTCTATCTGTGATTTATTTCAATGTGCGTCTCCCCGTCTAAATTGCAAGCGCGTTGTAGGCCGGTATCGTTACTACCAACTCTGCTATATTGTACTCTCTCAAGCACTCAGAACAGTGCTCCGCACACAGTAGGCTCTCAATAAATATCATTCTTCGATTGATGGTGACCACCCTCAGTTCCGTATTGCAGATAAAAATCTTAGATTGTCTGCAGGGAGCCCTGGTTGCAGACAGAAATATTAACCCCCGAGAGCAAAGGTCACTCCAATCCTTTCTAATAAAAGAACATACTCGCTCTTCAACTCCCAGCACGTGATGACTGGCCTGCTGCCCATATAGATCTGAAGATGAGAGGAAAAGTTCACATCCTATTTGACACCACACGGTGTCATTTTGGATTTAATCAGTCATGTGATAAATCGGGACATTTTCCTGTTTTATAAAAGAGTTGTATAGGAAATTTACAAGAAAAAGTGCAAATAGAGTACAAGCATCACATATGCCATTCTATGATTTCCAATTACACCAGTTTCATCAGGTCCTTGTAAGAGGTAATATGTGAAAATGAACATTTTGGGGGCGGGTGAGGAAGGATGAATGGAGAAGTACGCACAGTTTCTCCAAATGTGCTGACCTATTTAATGATATACTTACCTTCAGAAAAATAAGTTGGTAAGTCAGACACAGTCGTTGGTATAATCCAGTATTCCGATTTGATATTGTCAGAGAATCAAAAAATGTGGCCTTTTTCCCAGTGGTATTTGTTAGTCAGTCAATCGTATTATTGGGCACTTACTGTATGAAGAGCACTGTACTAAGCGCTTGGGAGAGTAAAGTATAGAAAAAAACAGACACATTCCCTCCCCCAATGAGCTTGCAGTCTAGTTAAGGGCTTCCTATGTGTCAGGAACTGAACTCAGTGCTGGGGTAGATACAAGCTAGCCAGTTTGGACAAGGTTCGTACCACAGGGGGGTAACGGTCATAATCCCCATTTTACAGAGGAGGGAACTGAGGGCCAGAGAAGTGAAGTGACTTACCCAAGGTCACACCTTGGATGCTCGCCTCAATGAAGTGTCATCAAAACATTCAGGGTAGTTTGGGTCCTACCCGGAGTTTGAGTCCAGACCATGGAAGACTGGGCAGTTCGACCCTTCCTCAGCTGGTCCCACTGAGGACGACTCACATGGATTCCCCAAACATTGGTAGGCTGATCTTCAAACACTGTGAAATTCCCAGTGATTTCAGAGAAGCTAGTGGAAAGAACCTGGACCTTGGAGTCAGAGGGCCTGGGTTGTAATTCCAGCTCTGCCACTTCATTCATTCATTCATTCAATCGTATTTATTGAGCGCTTACTGTGTGCAGCGCACTGAACTAAGCGCTTGGGAAGTACAAGTTGGCAACATATTGAAATGGTCCCTACCCAATAACGGGCTCACAGTCTAGAAGGGGGAGACAGACAACAAAACAAAACATGTGGACAGGTGTCAAGTCATCAGAACAAATAGAAATAAAGCTAGATGCACATCATGAACAAAATAAATAGAGCACTAAATCTGTACAAACATATATACAGGTGCTGTGGGGAGGGGAAGGAGGTAGGGCGAGGGGGATGGGGAGGAGGAGAGGAAAAAGGGGGCTCAGTCTGGGAAAGCCTCCTGGAGGAGGTGAGTCCTCAGTAGGGCTTTGAAGGGAGGAAGAGAGCTAGGTTGGCAGATGTGCAGAGGGAGGGCATTCCAGGCCAGGGGGAGGACGTGGGCCCCGGGATCGACGGCGGGACAGGTGAGAACGAGGTACGGTGAGGAGGTTAGCAGCAGAGGAACGGAGGGTGCGGGCTGGGCTGGAGAAGGAGAGAAGGGAGGTGAGGTAGGAGGGGGCGAGGAGATGGAGAGCCTTGAAGCCAAGAGTGAGGAGTTGCTTGTTGTGTGACCTTGGGTAAGTGGCTTGACTTCTCTGGGCCTCAGTTTCCTCAACTGTGAAACAGGGATTCGGTACCTGTTCTCCCTCCTACTTAGATCGTGAGGCCCATGAAGGACAGAGACTGTGTCCAACCTAATTGACCTGTACCCAACCCAGTGCTTAGAACAATGTTTGACACGTAGTAAGTGATTAACAAATACCATTAAAAAAAAGAATATTCAAGACTTGGGGACCCTTCCCTGTTCCCTTGCTCCAGTTCTAAAGTCCTTGGGAGTCTCAGGGTGACCAAAATTGTGCTTCTCTTTTTCTGCCTATAGGAATGGGCATGCCCTCAAGTCACTTCAGTTCTCTGGGCCTCGGGTTCCTTAGCTGAAAAATGGGGATTCAACCCTATTCCCTCCTACTTAGACTTTCAGCCAAATGTGGGATGAGGATAGTGTCCCACAGATTCTATATAAAAAAAAAGAAAAAAAAAAAAACGAACCCCAAACCCCCAACAATAATCGGGGATATTTCATTTCAGAAAATGATAAAAATTAACGATTGTGGTGTTTGTTCAGCACTTACTATGTGTCAAGCACTGTTTTAAATTGAAGCCATTAGGAAGATATTTGGCTGGGTGGGAACACAATGAAGCGCATGGCGTAGCAGAAAGTACACGGGCTTGGGAGTCACAGGACCTGGGTTTTAAACCCATTTTAGCCACTTGTCCACGGTGTGATCTTGGGTAAGTCAATTCATGTCTCTGGGCCTCTGTGACCCCATCTGGAAAGTTGGGATTACGATGGTGAGTCCCACGTGTGACAGGGACTGTATCCAACCTGATTAGCTGGTATCTACTCCAGCGCCTAGTTTACAGAGCCTGGCACAAATGTCACAATAACCAGTGAAGCTTCGGCAATGAAACCAATGGCAGAGCCTTTGGAAACCTTTTAAAGAAGGGTTCGGTGTTGTCTGTCCGGGATGGTTTAAAAGTAGCCTCGCCTGGAGGCAGGGGAATATTCTAGCCAACCTCTCATAGTCCCCTCCAGGCCTCTGACTGGGTGTTATGGCAAATTTGGGTAGGGATATATCCAACTTAGTAAAAATGTATTCCCTAAATTACAGCCCCCTGGAGATACTGGGGAGGAAATCTTGTATTCATTTTTCATGTCTTTTAGGTGCCTGTCTTTACCAAAGTTCTGTTTCAGTCCCGTTAATAAATAAATAAATAAACTGTATCTGTTTCCTTTTAGCCAGAATACAAGATTGCTGACCCTATCTGCACCTGTGTATTCTCAATACATGTGGCGTTTATGACACTGCAAATCAAATGGGATACTGTAATAATTATACTGGAAGGCAAGAACTGTGGATGGAGGATTGTTTGACCTCCATTTTTATCCCTGTCACCTGGGAGCTCATCAGTCTCCTTCTAGTAGCCTGCATTCAAACCATTTCCGTGCACTTTTTTTAATATAATTTTTAAAGCACCTACTATGTGCCTGGCACTGTACTGAGCACTGGGGTAGATACAAGTCATCAGACTGGACACAGTCCCTGTCCCACATGGGGCTCACAATCTTCATCCCCATTTTACAGATGAGGTCACTGAGGCCCAGAGAATTGAAGTGACTTGCTCAAGATCACGCAGCAGACAAGTTCTAGAGCCAGGATTAGAACTCAGGCCCTCTGACTCCCAGGCCCGTGCCATATCCACTAGGCCACGCTGCTCCTCCTGCTTGAAATATTGAGAATGGTACCGTGTACTGGCCAGTAAATATCACAAACCGTTTGTTGTTCTCTCACCTGTAAACTGTACACTCCTTCTGGGACAGGCACATATCTACCAACTCTGCTTTACTGTGCTTTCCCAGGTTTTTAGTCCGGTGTCCTGCACGCACAGTAGGCATTCATTAAATGCCCTTGATTGAACAATTCATTCATTCATTCATTCAATTGTATATATTAAGCGCTTACTGTGTGTAGAGCACTTGTACTAAGTTCTTGGGTAGGAACAATACAACAATCAACAGTGACAATCCCTGCCCACAGTGAGCTCAAAGTCTGGGGGTTGGGGGGGAAGGCAGGGAGACGGGCATCGATATAAGTAAATAAAATTACAGATATATGCATAACTGCTGTGGGGGGCGGGGAGAGGGGAAGAGCAAAGGGAGCAAGTTAGGGTGATGCAGAAGGGAGTGGGAGATGAAGAAAAGTGAGGCTTATCCGTCATCATCCTCAGCAGCATTTACTGAATGCCTGCTTTATGCAAGAGCACTCTACTAGGTGGCTGGAAGTATAAAAAAACTTATAAGACCTGACACCTCCTGGTCTTTTAGGAGTTTATGGCCTAATGATGCAGGATCTCTGGTAGGATTAAGTGCACTGGGGCAGGTAGAGGTGGGGAAATTCAAATTAGACCATGTTTCCATTGGTTAGAAAGATTTTAGGGAGGCAGAGGGAGAAGGAATGGAACCTAATAGGATTCTCGATTGATGTTCATTTATTCAATTATTTATTCAATCGAATTTATTGAGCGCTTACTGTGTGTGTAGAGCACTGCACTAAGCACTTGGAACAGTACAAAACAACAACAAACAGCCACATTCCCTCTCAACAACGAGCTTACAAAATTCTGAATATTCTTGTCTTTTTTTTACATGGCATTTGTTAAGTGCCTATGTGCCAGGCAGTGTACTAAGCACTGGGGTAGATAGAAGCTAATCCGGTTGGACGCAATCCATGTCCCACATGGGGCTAACAGCCTTAATCCCCATTTTCCAGGAGATGGAACCTAAGCCCAGAGAAGTGAAGTGACTCACCCAAGGACCCACAGCAGACAGGTGGTGGAGCTGGGATTACAATCCAGGTCCTTATGACTCTCAGGTCAGAGCTCTATCCACTAAACCACGCTGCTTCTTGCTAATAATCTGGGTATTCAGCATTTGGCTTTATTTTATGGCTCTCTGCTGAGAAGCCCGAAACATTTTGCAAACGCCATCTCCTGACAGTCCACCACATCCGGCAAATATTGTCCCATCCCGGCTTGACTATCCTATCAGTCTCCTCACTGGTCTCTCTGCCTCTGGCCTCTCTACCGCCCAGGGCATTTTCCAAAAATCTCACCCGGAACAGCGATAATTAAAGCCGTGGAAATGAATGAACTCCCTCCCCAAGGGAGTGAGTGTAAAGTCAGATGGAAAGGGTCTCAAAAGAGAACCTTAAGGGACCCACACAAGTTAAGGGATGGAGGAAGAAGGGGAACTGGTTAAAGACTTTTTAATTGGCTTTTTTTTAATAGTATTTGTTAAGTGCTTCCTTGGTGCGAGGCACTGTCCAAAGTGCTGGGGTTAATACAAGATAATCAGGTTGGACAGAGTCCCTGTCCCCCATGGGACTCACAATCTTCATCCCCATTTTACAGATGAGGTAACTAAGGCACAGAGAAAAATAATAATAATGGTGGTATTTGTTTAAGCGCTTACTATGTGCCAGGCACTGTTCTAAGTGGTGGGATAGATACAAAGTAATCACGTTAGACACAGTCCCTTTCCCCCATGGGGCTCACAGTCTTAGTCCCCATTTTACAAACGAGGCCACTGAGGCACAGAGAACTGAAGCAACTTGCCTAAGAGCACACAGTTGACAAGTGGCAGAGCCGGGATTAGAGCACAGGATCTTCCAACTCCCAGGCTCGGGCTCTACCCACTAGGCCTCTTCACGTATAGTCTCCAAGACCGTCGACGGGAAGCCAAGAACTGTGTCGATCTGTGTTTGGCCCATCTGTCCAGGATTCCAGCACACCTGGTCAGGCACTGTGATGCAGGAATTATTTTGTATTTACTATGTGCCAGGCACTGTACTCACTGCTGCGGCAGAAACCAGCTAAACACATCGGACACAGTCCCTGTCCCTCTTGGGGCCCACAGTCTTCATCCCCATTTTATGGATGAGGGAACAGAGGCATAGAGAAGTGACGTGGTTTGCCCAAGGTCACCTAGCACCTACCTGTACTAAGCGTTGGGATAGAATCAAGATTATCAGATCCCACACTGGGTTTACAGTCTACATAGGCATTGTGGGCAGTGAATGTGTTTGTTATATTGTTCTACTGTACTCTTCCAAGCGCATAGTACAGTGTTCTGCATGCAGTCAGCGCTCAATAACTATGACTGATTGATTAATTAAGGGAGACCGGGTTTTGAATTCCCATTATGGAGATGGGGGAACTGAGGTCCAGAGAAGTGAAGCGGCTCACCCAAGGTCCCACAGAAGACCCACCCAGGTCCTCTGGACTCCCAGGCCCGTGCTCTTTTGACTAAGAACACAATGTTGTGTAAAGAAGGCTTTGGGGCCAAAGGACTAACTAGCCCTAAGAACAGAATTACAAGATTTTGCATTAGGAAGGCCTAATTTTGCATTAGGGGGCCTAAGGCCAAGTAGCACTAATAAGAAAATTCTGTGGTAGAAATACCTTGGGGATTAAGCCTCAGGTGCATTAGTTGGATGTATTTCTTCACTGTGATAATCAGTCATATCTATTGAGTCCTTACTGTGTGCAGGGCATTGTACTAAGCTCCTGGGAGATTACAGTATAACAATATAACAGGCATCTTCTAGACTGTGAGCCCACTGTTTGGTAGGGACCGTCTCTATATGTTGCCAACTTGTACTTCCCAAGCGCTTAGTACAGTGCTCTGCACACGGTAAGCGCTCAATAAATACGAATGAATGAATGTTCCCTTCCCACCATGCCCTTACAGACTAGAGGGGGAGACAGACCTTCATAGAAATAAATAAAATTAGAGATATGTACGTAAGTGCGGTGGGGATGGGGGGGGCGGTGAATCAAGGGAGCCAGTCAGCATGCCCCAGAAGGGTGTGAGAGAGGAGGAAATGAAGGCTTAGTCAGGGAAGGCCTCTTGGAGCTAGAGATGTGCCTTCAATAAGGCTCTGAAGGTTGGGGGTGTAATCGTCTTTCAGTTATTAAAAGGGAGGGAACTCAAGGTCCTCGCACTCTCATGCTCCTATACCTCCTGTGGAAGTGTCTGTCTGGGGCTGTATGGAGTCTCCATTAATGATAATAACTGTGGTATTTGTTAAGTCCCTACTATGTTCCAGGCACTGCACTAAGCCCTGGGGTGGATACAAGCAAATCGGGTTGGACCCAGTCCGTGTCCCTCGTGGGGCTCCCAGTCTCAATCCCCATTTTTCAGATGAGGCCCAGAGAAGTGAAGTGACTTGCCCAAGGTCACACAGCAGACAAGTGGAGGAACTGGAATTAGGACCCATGGCCTTCTGACCCCCAGGTCTGTGCTCGATGCACTACACCGTGCATTAGACTGTAAGCTCCTTGAGGGCAGGGATAGCATTTTTTTTAAAAAAAAATGGTATGGATTAAGTGCTCTTTAAGTGCCAAGCACTGAGCTAAGGTACAAGATAATCAATCAATCAACCAGTCATATTTATTGAGCACTTACTTTGTGCAAAGCACTATACTTAGCATTTGGAAGGGTGAAATAGAGCGATACAACAGACAAATTCCCTTCCCAAAGTGAGCTTAAAGTCTACAGGGGGAGACAGACATTAATAGAAATGATCAACGGTATTTATGGAGAGCTTACTGTGTGCAGAGTACCATACTAAGCACTTGGGAGAGTTTAATAGAACAATATAACAAATATATTTCCCACCCCGAGAACCAGTGCTTAAACTCCGTAACTGAAGAGTGGCCGAGGTCCCCTACCTCGAAGGGAATGACGTACCTGGCTACCGGCACACCGACACTCTGCACCAAGTCCCTCAGGACATGGAGAAATGCTCCTCTCGGTGCCAGTCGTGCCCGGTGGTTACCGCGTTCTACGGTTGTGGCCCACTCCGGCCTTGCTTTCGAAGTAAGTAAGTGAATAAGGATCTTCCAATAAAATAGCTTGGGAAGCCCTGGGAATTTCAGCCCCTATATTTCCCTTTCCCTGGGATACTTCAAGCTTCTAACTGTTTCCAGGATTCAGATGGCGGAACATCAAGTGCCAGTCAAATACCCACCCCTTTGAATTTTTGTAAATAGGAACCTTCTATTTTCTTGTCGTTTCCCAGTGGCTCGTGGCCCTAACAAAGATAATTTCCTTAACAATAATATTTACTTAAACACTATGTGCTAAACCCAGGGGTAGGTGCAAGAGTATGAAATGGATCAGTGGTATTTATTGGGACTGGACATAGGCCCCGTCCCAAAGGGGGCTCACAGTCTGTCTTATCCCCACTGTACAGATGAGGAAACCAAGGCCTGGAGAAGTTTGGTGATTTGCCCAAGGTCACACGGTACTTGAGTCTCCTGACTTCCAAGCTTGTGCTCCATCCACTAGGCCACACTGCCCCCCCCCCGTGTCTTCCCAGAGAATCTTTCCCCAGTCAAAACCTGGTATTAAAACTGCAGGTTCAACGGACTTATTCCGTAACCCTGTGCTTTCCTGACTTGCTGAGATGTACTCAAGTGACATGAACTCTTGATTTTTGTTATTCTTATTTTGTTATTGATATAACATCAAAATAATGTCTTGTACTCTTCATTATTATTATTATTATTATCATCATCATTATTTTGTGCTTTCTATGTGTGAAGCCCTGTTCCGAGTCCCGGGGGAGATAACGAGGTAATCAGGTCGGACACAATCCCAGTTCCATGTGGCGCTCAAAATCTAAGTGGGAGGGAATAGGATTTAATCCCCATTTTACAGATGAGGAACTGAGTCTGAGAGAAGCGAAGTGACTTGCCCAAGGTCACACCGCAGTTAAGTGGAGGAACTGGGACTAGAATCCAGGTCCTTCTGACTTCCAGGCTTGTGCTCTATCTACTAGACAACGCTGCTTCCTCTGCAGATGGGCCGGGAAATAGGAAGCGGGGCCTCGGAGGCGTGTGAAGGTTGGCCCCTGGGTCCTCTTAAAATCCCACGTGTCGATCTCCTACGGTAGATATGCTAGCGTCCCCATGAAGAGCTACCGTAAAGGGCCGGGATATTCCATTTGGAGTCTTCCCATTATATTTTTAGGCGGAACGTACATTTCCCCCAGAACAATTTACCGGCTCCTTTCTGCTTTGCCTTGCCCTCTCGATCCCCTGTGTGTAATACTGCTTCTCTGGCATCTGCCTCCCGGTGGTAATTCCTGCAGGAATACAATAATAATTGTGGTATTTGTAAACTGCTTACTGTGTGACAGGTACTGTACTAAGCACTGGGGTGGGTACAAGCAAATTGGATTGGACACAGTCCCTGTCCCACAGGGGTTCAGAGTCTCAGACCCCACTGAGACCCCTCAGACCCCTCAGATGAGGTCACTGAGGCCCAGAGAAGTGAAGCGACTTGCCCAAGGTCACACAGCAGACATGTGGCAGAGCCGGGATTAGATCCCAGGTCTTCCTGAGCCCTAGACCCATGTTCTATCCAGTAAGCCATGGTGAACCACTCTCAGCCCTTCTGGCCTCCCTCAATTTCAGGATGGCAGAGGTGGGGTGAGCTGAAACTTATTGAACCTGCTGTGTGCACGTTTGTATGATTGCTATCTCCCTATCTCTCTACCTGTCTCTCTCTTTCCCTTTCTCAGCAACAGAATCCATCTCCTCTACTTGGACTCTGGCCCAGCACTCCAAATCCGGAGATTCTGAGAACAAGAAGGAAAACCCTAATAATAATGATGATAGTAATGGCATTTATTAAGCACTTACTATGTGCAAAGCACTGTTCTAAGAGCTGGGGAGGTTGCAAGGGGATCGGGTTGTCCCACGGGGGTCTCACAGTCTTCATCCCCATTTTACAGATGAGGTCACTGAGGCCCAGAGAAGTGAAGTGACTTGCCCAAAGTCACACAGCTAACAAGCGGTGGAGCCAGGACTTGAACCCATGACCTCTGACTCCAAAGCCCGTGGTTCTTGGCGCGAAAGACCTACTTCGACTTGTACATACATACATACATATTTATTACTCTATTTATTTATTTATTTTACTTGTACATTTCTATCCTACTTATTTTATTTTGTTGGGATGTTTGGTTCTGTTCTCTGTCTCCCCCTTTTAGACTGTGAGCCCACTGTAGGGTAGGGACTGTCTCTATGTGATGCCAGTTTGTACTTCCCAAGCGCTTAGTACAGTGCTCTGCACATAGTAAGCGCTCAATAAATACGATTGATTGATTGATTGATTGATTCGAACCAAATACAGCATTAGAAAATTCAGGCTTCGGTTGGAAAGTGGCCAGTTTGTGTGTTCTTTAAGAGCAGAATCAGGCCCTCGCTGTAAGGCCGAGAAGCAGCGTGGCCTAGTGGATAGAGCACGGGCCTGGGACTCCGAAGGACCTGGGTTCGAATCCCGGCTCTGCCACTTGTCTGCTGTGTGACCTTGGGCAAGTCACTTCACTTCTCTGGCCCTCAGTTCCCTCATCTGCAAAATGGAAATTTAGTAACCTGTTCCCTTTAGTAACATGTGAGCCCCATGTGGGATCTGATCTTGTATCTTGTATCTGATCTTGTATCTACCCTAGGGCTTACTACAGTGCTTGGCACACAGTTAGTGTTTAACAAGTACCACAGTTATCATTATTAGTATTATTATTATGCCATCAAATGTGTTAAAGAAGCACTTTGGCCTATTGGAAAGAGTGCCAGCCTGAGGATCAGAGGACCTGGGTTCTAATCCTGACTCTGGCCAAAGGTTGCCATCTAACCTTGAGCAAGTCACCTCGATTCTCCAGGCCTCAATTCTCCCGTTCTCCCTCCTACTTAGACTGTGAACCTGATGCGGGACAGGAACTGTGCCCAACTGAGTAAACATGTATCTATCCCAATGCTTAGAATGGTGTCTGACATGCAGTAAACACTTAACGAATACCATAAAAAAGAAAAACTGCCATTGTGTGCTGGTCTAGGCAGCGATCTGCTGAGTATAGTATACAGGGACTGGGTCTGAGCTGGTCATTTTAGGATTTTATACTGCGTTTAGCAAGGTGCTTGGCCCAGAGTAAGTGCTTAACAAATAGCCCAATTGTTATATTAGTCCTGAGGCACAGGGGCTTGAATGAACAGTTTCAGTCCCAGTTAGATTCCAGTTTAGGCAGTGAGTGGCAACTGGGCCGACCAATTGCTCTCCCCAGTAAATCGCTATGGCGGATTCCTTTGACTCGTTATTATTATGGCTATTATTAGGGTATTTGTAAGCACTTGGGACGTGTCAGGCAATGTTCTAAGCGCCGGGGTAGGTCCAGTCTCTATCCCACATGGGGCTTACAGGGAGAATGGGTGTTGTGTCCCCATTTTCTGGATGAGGAAACTAAGCTTCCACATATGAATCCCTAGGCCACTCAGAGCGAGTCCAGTGCAAGCAATGGGCCCAGTTTAATGTCTCTCTCCCCCTCTAGATGGTAAGCTCATTGTGGGCAGGGAATGTCACTGTTTATCATTGTATTGTACTTTCCCAAGCGCTTTGTACAGTGCTCTGCACACAGTCAGCGCTCAATAAATACTACCTAATGAAAGGGCCATGAAGCTATCGGTGGCCTTCTCTTTTAATTGAAATCAGCTGAAAGGTCCGCCCTACAGGGCAAACCATTTGAGTTTCAACACATTCGTTTTAATCTGCCGGAGGATGAGTCAGCAAACCTGCCTGGTTCCATGTGACCCCATCAGAGGAGGAAATACTGAATTTATTTTATTTTATTTCATTTATGAGTCCTGACCCAGTAACTTCTAGTTCGTGGTGGAGGCAAACCGTGAATCACAGGAGGCTTACTCTCTTGGAAGTGATTTTCATTTTATGGCTCTTTTATGTGGCTCGAAAGGAAGGCAGCCAATCGGAATGTTTCATACGGTTCTGTGGGGTTTTTCACTTCTCTTCCTCTCGGAGAGCCCCAGGCATGGAGTTTTGGGGTGCCTTTGGTCCCCCTCACCCCCAAAGGAAGGACTGGTGGATCCTGGATGTGATCGACCGAACCTGGGCTGGAGGGAAGAAAAACACGCCGTTGTCATTTCTTAGGCTGTTCTGCAAGCTAAGCAAAGGCACCCAGGTATTCTAGAGATGAGAGATGTGCAGATTGTGTACGGCGTGGCGCCTTCTAAGATACAGTCCAGTTCTGCCTATCCTGAATGCCCTCCTTCTCCTGGCTGAATGCAATTAGCAACCATCTCCATAGCAACTGCCTTCTAGTCCAAAAACATTGTCCAGGTTTTGCAGTTTAGCTTATCACACTGTCTACCTGAAGGGCTCTTCACTGCTTTGAGTTTCACTTGAGTTGTCCCTGTGCCTGTTCATGGATGTGAATGGTCAAGATAGAAAAACACCGTGGCAGCAAAATGTTAGTGAGTTCGATCGAACCAGAAATGCCTCTCAAGAATTCTGGAAAAGCCAAAGTTGGAAGTGGGTAATACTGACACCTCGGTTCTCTCATCTGCCACAAGTCTGCCCACCCCTAAAATAGCAACTCCAGGAGGAAGAATTCTTATCATTTTTTTTAATGGGGGAAATGGAATCAAACCCATTTCACTGTCTGCATCCCCCACCCCCACCCCCTATTTATAGTGCATTCCCGTTTTAATTAAGTCCCTAAACCCTAGGCACGGACAATTGCTGTGCCTAGAATTCGAGGTTATTTCACTTCCCTGAGGGTCTCCCCATTTCTAAAGGCTCTTGGATGGGAGATTAAGAATTTGACGCGGCGGGTGGGGTATCAGACAGCTCCTGGCCCGGAGCGTGTGTTTGATCCCAACTGGGAAGGTCACCCGGCTATTGTGCGGAAGCGAGCTGATCCCCGTCAAAGGGGCCCCGGAGACTCTGGTGGTACTCGTGGATGGGGAGCAATACTGTAAACCCGGCAGAGGGTGAGGTACGGTCTTCCCGCTACGGAGAGGCAGCTTGGAGTGGTAGGAGAGCCGCGGCCCTGGAAACCCTGGCTTCTATTCCCAGCTCTGTCGCCCTTCTGCAGCGAGGCCTTGGGCAAGTCACTTCACCTCCCTGGGCCTCAGTTTCCCCATCTGGAAAGCAGAATGGTAATACCTGAACCCAGCCTCACAGGGGACCTGTGGAGAACAAATTAAAGTAACTAATGTGAGTGGCAAGAAGAGCACCAGCTAGAAACTCAGGTAAACGCTTAGCACAGTGCTCCGCACGGGGTAAGCACTCAGTAAAAACCACTGATCTACTGAGGTGAGACCGGCCCCCTGGTTTCATCTCTGAATGACAAGGAGGCAGGTTTTGGTGGGCAGAAGAGTTCCTCGTTCCTCTAGACTGTAAACTTGTTGTGGGCGGTCCCAAGTGCTTAGTGCAGTGCTCTGCACCCAGTAAGTGCTCAGTAAATAAGATGGAATGAGCAGCTAGAGCATGGGCCTGGGAGTCAGAAAGTCATGGGTTCGAATCCCAGATCCATCACTTGTCTGCTGTGTGACCTTGGGCAAGTCACTTGGCCCAGATTACCTCATCTGTAAAATGGGGATTGAAACTGTCAGCCCCATGTGGGACAGGGACTGTTTCCAACCCGATTTGCTTGTAACCACCCCAGCACTCAGAACAGTGCCTGGCACATAGTAAGCGCTTAACACATACCACAATTATCATTATTATTATTATTATTATTATTATTATTATTCTGTCTCCCCCCTTATAGACTGTGAAGCCGTTGTTGGGTAGGGATTGTCTCTATTTGTTGCCAAATTGCACTTTCCAAGCACTAGGTACAGTGTTCTGCACACAGTAAGCACTCGATACGATTGAATGAATGAGTGAATTATTATTACAAAACGCAGTCTCCCCGTCGGTTTCGAAGGTTCAGGTCCCTCTTCTCTCTTCCAGACTGGTTTGAAAAGAAGAGCCCCCCGAGCCTTTCTGGGAACTTTGGAGGAAAAGGACTCTGTCAATGCCAAGTGAGCTAACCCAGGCAATGATTAACAGTGGCCTCTTGGCCTTTCCTCAGTTGGAATTCTTTGTGGACACTTCACCCAAACCAGTGACCTGGCGCTTCTGGGGACTGCTGGGGAGCCTCAGAGGATGGCATCAGTAATCAGGACAGCCATTTAGGTTGGGGTTTTGGAGACCCTGAACGAGCCCAGGCAAGGAGAAGGAAGGGAGGCTTTTGAAAAGTGAGGGGATCCTGCCTTTGGGCTTCAATTTCTAAAGAAATAATCAGTCCACAGGGTATTTGTCTAGCGCTTAAGCGGTGTGCAGAGCACTGTACTAAGCACTTGGGAGAGTAAAATTCAATAGAGGTGGTAGACACGGTTCCTGACCACAAGGAGCTTATAGTGTAGAAGGGAAGACAACACCTGAAAATAAGTTCCAGATAAGGGAAATGGCCAAACGTAAGGATGTGTGTGTAAGGGCTGGGTCTGAGAGTCAGGTCCACATTTCCATGGGGATGGTATTTGTTAAGTGCATACTATGTGCCAAGCACTGGAATAGTCCGGAAGAGATTTGGAATTCCGGTGGCCAGGGGATTTTATATGTAAAGTTTGATCCCGATATCTATTTGCTCTTTCGTCTTTTGTTGCGTACGGCACGTGATGGGCTGTTTTTCTTTGGGAAGCCCTTTCCTAGAGATGTCCACAGAGAAGTTACCCAGGAATTATTCTTTGCCGGTGTTTACACTTTTATGTTACCTCAGATTTATTTCAGTCCAGGAAATATGCACTCCAACCACATTAAGAGCACTGTGGGTTTTTTGGGGTTTTTTTTGTTCTTTTTAATAGTATTTGTTAAGCACTTACTAGGTGCCAGGCACTGTACAAAGCACCAGGGCACATACAGGTTTGTCAGGTTGAACACAGTTCCTATCCCTCTTGGGGCTCACAGTCTTCATCTCCATTTTGCAGAGGAGGTAACAGAGGCCCAGAGAAGTGAAGTGACCTGCCAAAAGCCGCACAGCAGGCAAGCGGCGGATCCGGCATTAGAACCCAGGTCCTCTGGACTCCCAGGTCTGGGATCTTTCCACTACGCCCCTCTGCTTCTCACTAGAATGGCCACACTACTTCTCATTTTCAGTTGTCATAAAGTTACTTTCCGACATCTCCGGATCGCTGTAGCTTGGTTCGGTTTTCCCGGAGCCCCATCGAGATTAACCATTTTCAAATGTTCACAATTCCCTGCCACAATTTTTAATAGAAATATGATCCCAGAAATGCCTAGTACAGTACTCTGTGCCCAATAAGCACTCAGTAAATACTTTTGAGGAGGATGATGATTTGTAGAAATAGCAGATGCCGTTATTGACAGCCCATGTCCTTACAGATAACATCCTCCTAGGATAAATTTTTTTTTGTTTTGCAGTAATGTTGGTGATTGCTTTTTTTAGAATAACAAATTCTTTCTTCAGTTCTCTGCTTCCCAAACCTCTGTTGACCTCCGAAGGTTAAATCCCTATACTGTAAGCTCGTTAAATATGAAAGCATCCTTGTACTGTTTTGAAATTGGCCTTCCCGAAGATCAGACAGAGGTGGAGGCAAAAAGATCATTTGGAGGAGGAGAGCGAGAAGCAGGTGGTGTAGGAGGCCCAGGACCAGACAGAAGGGGGTGGGCCAGGACCAGGCAGAGGTGGAACTGGATAATTAGGAAAAAGAGGGTTAAGACCAGGCTGAAGGCAAGAACTAAGACCAAGCAGATGATGAGGGCCAGTGCCAGGTCGAGGAGCCAGATGGGGTAGGAGGGCCAGGAACAGGCAGTGGCAGATGGCCAAGACTAGGTGGGTGATGAGGGTCAAGATCATGTGGAGGAGGAATGCCAGGCCCAGGCGATGGAGGAGAGACAGTGGAGGAGGGAAAAAGATCATTTGGAGGAGAAGAGCTCGGAGCAGGTGAAGGAGGCGGCCCAGGATCAGACAGAAGGGGGTGGGCCAGGACCAGGCAGAAGAAGAAAAAGAGAATCAACAGAAGGAGGAGGTCCAGGAACTGTAGGAGGAGGAAGGCCAGGATTAGGCAGAGGAAGAGGACCTGGACTGAGGGAGGAGGGCCAAGATCAGGAGGAGGAGGAAGCGACCTAGATGGACGAGGAAGGCAAGTACCAGGTGGAGATCCCAGGAGAGCTAGGACCTGGCGGAGGACAAAGGCCAGGACTAGCCGGAGAAGGAGGGACAGTGTTTGGTGGAGGAGGATTACTAGTACCAGGAAGGGTTGGCGGGCCTGGAAAAGAACGAGAAGGAGGGCCAAGACCAAGAGAAGGAGTAGGTGCAGGATCCAGCAGAGGAGGAGGGCCAGGACCAGGCAGAGGAGGAACTGGATCATGCGGAGGAAGAGGGATAAGACCAGGCTTTAGGGGAGAACCAAGACCAAGCAGAGGATGAGGGCCAGTGCCAGATGGAGGAGCCAGATGGGGTAGGAGGACCAGGACCAGAAAGTGGAGAATGGCCAAGACCGGGTGGGTGAGGAGGGTCAGGACCATGTGGAGGAGTGGTGCCAGGCCCAGGCGAAAGAGGAGAGTGAGGATCAGACAGAGGAGGAGGCAGAAAGATCATTTGGAGCAGGAGAGCTAGGAGCAGGTGGAGGAGGAGGCCCAGGACCAGACGGAACGGGGTGGGCCAGGACCAGGCAGAAGAAGAAGAGGGTCAGCAGAAGGAGGAGGGCCAAGATATGGAGGAACAGAAAGGCCAGGATGAGACACAGGAAGAGGACCTGGACCGAGGGAGGAGGAGGGCCTAGTCTAGGAGGAAGAGGAGGAGACCTAGATGGACGAGGAAGGTAAGTACCAGGTGGATCCAGGAGAGGAGAGCCAGTCCCAGGAGAGCCAGGATCTGGGCGAGGACGAAGGCCAGTAGCCGCCGGATTAGAAGGGCCATTGTTTGGTGTCCTCCATTGTTTGGAGGATTCTGTCCTAATCCTCCTCGACCTCTCAGCTGCCTTTGACACTGTGGACCACCCCCTTCTCCTCAACACGCTATCTGACCTTGGCTTCACAGACTCCGTTCTCTCCTGGTTCTCCTCTCATCTCTCCGGTCCTTCTTAGTCTCTTTTGCAGGCTCCTCCTCCCCCTCCCATCCTCTTACTGTGGGGGTTCCCCAAGGTTCAGTGCTTGGTCCCCTTCTGTTCTCGATCTACACACACTCCCTTGGTGACCTCATTCGCTCCCACGGCTTCAACTATCATCTCTACACAGATGACACCCAGATCTCTGCCCCTGCTCTCTCCCCCTCTCTCCAGGCTCGCATCTCCTCCTGCCTTCAGGACATCTCCATCTGGATGTCTGCCCGCCACCTAAAGCTCAACATGTCGAAGACTGAACTCCTTGTCTTCCCTCCCAAACCTTGTCCTCTCCCTGACTTTCCCATCTCTGTTAACGGCACTACCACCCTTCCCGTCTCACAAGCCCGCAACCTTGGTGTCCTCCTGGACTCCGCTCTCTCATTCACCCCTCACATCCAAGCCGTCACCAAAACCTGCCGGTCTCAGCTCCGCAACATTGCCAAGATCCGCCCTTTCCTCTCCATCCATACCGCTACCCTGCTCATTCAAGCTTTCATCCTATCCCGTCTGGACTACTGCACCAGCCTTCTCTCTGATCTCCCATCCTCGTGTCTCTCTCCACTTCAATCCATACTTCATGCTGCTGCCCGGATTATCTTTGTCCAGAAACGCTTTGGGCATATTACTCCCCTCCTCAAAAATCTCCAGTGGCTACCAATCAACTGCGAGAAACCAGCAGCTTTCTTTCTTAACCAGTTAGAAGAAAAATGGTACGTGCGGTGGATTAGACTCCCGATAGCCTGCATACTGGAAGGACTGGCGTTGGTTTCTTCGATTCCCTTAAGACATCTTCTGTTACATTATTACTATTGTAGATGGACGTGAAATTATATTCCAAGGAGGGTTCATATAGTATTTCATCCCAGACCGGTTTCAAAGCAAGTGGCTTTACAAGATTGCAGGGAATAGACATTCAAACGACTTTCTTTCTTAGCCTCGCTATATAAGCACATTAGAAGAAAAATGGTTGGTGCGGTAAAATAGACTCCTGATAGACTGCATACTGCAGTGCAAGGATTGGCATTGGTTTCTTCGATTGGCCCCTCTCTCCATCCCGCCTGAGTCCCCTCTACCTCGCGGCCTAGGTCCCCTTGCCTCTTGGACCTGGTCCACCTGTCTTCCTTCTCCCTGCTCCCTTGGTGCCTCCCGGCCCTGGACTCCCTCGACCTCAAGGCCCTGGTCCTTCTATCCATTGCAGCCCTGGGTCCCTTCTACCTGCCCACTCTGGTCTCCCTGTCTCCTGACCCAGGTGCTCCTCTACCTCCCGGTACTGGTCCCCCTGCTTCCTGGTTCAGGTACCCCTCTGCCTCCCGGCCATGGTCCACCTCTGCCTCCTGGCCATGGTCCACCTCAGCCTCCCGGCCCTGGTCCCCCCTGACTTCCAGCCCTGGTCTCCCTCTGCCACCCAGACCTGGTCACCCTATACCTCCCTGCCCTGGTCTCCCCCATCTCTCAGCCCAAATCCCCCTCTGACTCCTGGCCTAGGTACCCTGCCTCCTCCTGGATGCATCCTGGCCCCTTTTCCTCATCTGGAACCCCATCTCCTTGTCCAGGTACCCCTCTGCCTCTCGGCCCTGGTTCTCCTGTCTCCCAGCCCAGGTACGCTTCTGCCTCCTGGCCCTGGTCCCCCTTGCGTCCCCGCCTTGGATCACCTCTGCCTCCCGGCCCAAGTCCCTCTGTGCTTCACAGCACTGTTCTCCCTCTACCTTCAGGCCCTGGTCCTTCTCTCCGTCGCTGCCCTGGGTCCCCTCTATCTGCCCGCCCTGGACTCCCTGTCTCCTGGTCCAGGTACCCCCCTACCTCCCAAAGCTGGTCCCCCTGCTTCCCGGTCCAGGTACCCCTCTGCCTCCCGGCAACAGTCTACCTCTACCTCCCGTCCCTGGACCCCCTCTGACTCACGGCCCTGGTCCCCCTCTGCCTCCTGGCAATGGTCGCCCTCTGCCTCCCTGCCCGGTTTCCCCTCTGACACCCGGTCTAGGTACCCTGCCGCCTCCTGGCCGCATCCTGGCCCCTTTTCGCCCTCTGGTAACCCGTCCCCCAGCTTAGGTACCCCTCTGCCTCCCGGCCCTGGTCCCCCTGTCTCCCGGCCCAGGTACCCTTCGCCTCTCAGCCCTGGTCCCTTCCAGCCCTGGTCCCTCTTGCCTCCGGGCCCTGGTCTCTCTGTGCCACCCGGCCCTAATTTCCCTCTACCTCCAGGCCCTTGCGTCTCTCTCCTTCCCAGCCCTGGGTCCCCTCTACCAACCGGCCCTGGTCCCCCTATCTCCTGGCCCTGGTACCCCTCTACTTCCTGGGCCTGGACCCGCTTCCCAGTCCACTTACCCCTTAGCCTCCAGGCCAAAGTCCACCTCTGCCTCCTGGCTGTTGACGGCACTACCATCCTTCCCGTCTCACAAGCCCGCAACCTTGGTGTCATCCTCGACTCCGCTCTCTCATTCACCCCTCACATCCAAGCCGTCACCAAAACCTGCCGGTCTCAGCTCCGCAACATTGCCAAGATCCGCCCTTTCCTCTCCATCCAAACCACTACCCTGCTCGTTCAAGCTCTCATCCTATCCCGTCTGGACTACTGCATCAGCCTTCTCTCTGATCTGCCATCCTCATGTCTCTCACCACTTCAATCCATACTTCATGCCGCTGCCCGGATTGTCTTTGTCCAGAAACGCTCTGGGCATGTTACTCCCCTCCTCAAACATCTCCAGTGGCTACCAATCAATCTGCACATCAGGCAGAAACTCCTCACCCTCGGCTTCAAGGCTCTCCATCACCTCGCCCCCTCCTACCTCACCTCCCTTCTCTCCTTCTACAGCCCACCCCGCACCCTCCGATCCTCTGCCACTAATCTCCTCACCACGCCTCGTTCTCACCTGTCCCGCCATCGACCCCCGGCCCACGTCATCCCCCGGGCCTGGAATGCCCTCCCTCTGCCCATCTGCCAAGCTAGCTCTCTTCCTCTCTTCAAGGCCCTACTGGGAGCTCGCCTCCTCCAGGAGGCCTTCCCAGACTGAGCCCCTTCCTTCCTCTCCCCCTCGTTCCCCTCTCCATCCCCCCAATCTTACCTCCTTCCCTTCCCCACAGCACCTGCATATATGTATATACGTTTGTACATATTTATTACTCTACTTATTTACTTATACATATCCATTCTATTTATTTTATTTTGTTACTATGTTTGGTTTTGTTCTCTGTCTCCCCCTTTAAGACTGTGAGCCCACTGTTGGGTAGGGACTGTCTCTATATGTTGCCAACTTGTACTTCCCAAGCGCTTAGTACAGTGCTCTGCACACAGTAAGCGCTCAATAAATACGATTGATTGATTGGCCCGGGTCCCACTCTGCCTCCCTGTCCTGGTCTCTCCCGCCTCTCGACCCTGGTCCCCCTCTGCCTCCAGACCCTTGGATTTCTCTCCTTCCCGGCCCTGGGTCCCCTCTGCCTATCGGTCCTGGTCCCCGTCCCCCCTCTTCCTACCTGCCCTGGTCCCCCTCTGCCTGGTCCCCCTCTGCCTCCAGGCCTGGGTCCCCCTCTCTGTCCGAGCCCAGGGTCCGATATACCACTCGGCCATGCTGCCCGTCTCCTGGCCCTGGCCCTCCCCCTCTGCCTCTAGGCCGTGGTCCCCATGTCTCCTGGCCCAGGCTCCCTTCTGCTTCCCAGTCCCTGCGCCCCGTCGCCACTCAGCCCTGGTCCCTCTCTGCCTCCCTGCCCTGGTCCCCCTGCCTCCTGGTCCAGGTACCCCTCTGCCTACCTGCCCTGGTCCCCCTCTGCCTCCCAGCCCGGGCCCCTCAACTCCCGGCCCAGGTACCCCTGTGCCTCCTGGCCCTGGTCCCCATCTGCCTCCTGGCCCTGGTGCTCCTCAGCCTCCCAACCCTGCTACCCCTCTGCCTCCCTGCCCTTGTCGCCCCTGCTTCTCGACCCTGGTCCCACTTTGCCTCACGGCACAGTTACCCCTCTGCCTCCTGGTCCTGATCCCCCTCTGTCTCCCCACCCTGATCCCCATCTGGCTTTCAGCCCTGGTTCCTCTGTGCCTCCCAGCCCTGGTCTCCTTCAACCTCCATGCCCTGGCCCCTCTCTCTGTCCCAGCCCTGGGTCACACCTACCTCCTGGCCCTGGTCCTTCTGTTTCCTGGTCCAGGTACCCCTCTGCCTCCTAATCCTGGTCCCTCTATGCCTCCAGGCCCAGGTGTCCCTCGGCCTCCCGGACCTGGTCCCCCGTGCCTCCCTGCCCTTGTCGCCCCTGCTTTTCTGCCCTTGTCCCCCTTTGCCTCCCGGCTCAGGTACCCCTCTGCTTCCTGGTCCAGGTCACCCTCTGCCTCCCGGCCCAGGTACCTCCCTGCCTTTTGACCCTGGGCCCCCTATGGTTCCAAGGCCTGGTCCCACTCTGTCCCCAGGCCCGGGACCCCCTCTCCGTCCCAGCCCTGGGTTCCATATTCAACCCGGCACTGCTGCCCATCTCCCGGCCTGGTACATCTCTGCCTCCTGGCCGTCGTCCCCATGTCTCCTGACCCAAGTACCCCTCTACCTCCCATCCCAGGTCCCTCTGTGAAGCCCGGACTTGGTCTCCTTCTACCTCCAGGCCCTTGGAGCTCTCTCCATTCCGGCTCTTGGTCCCCTCTACCTCCTGGCCCTGGTCCACCTGTCACCTGGCCCAGGTACCCCAATACCTACCGACCGTGGTCCCCCTCTGCCTCCCTTCCCTGGCCCCGCCCTGCTTCTCGGCCCTGGTTCCCCTTTGCCTCCGAGACCAGGTCCCCCCTGTCACCCGGCCCAGGTACCCCTCTGCCTACCTGTCCTGGTGCCACTAGGCCTCCAGGCCCTGGTCCCCCTCTGCCTCTTGGCCCTGAACACCCCCACTTCTAGGCCCTGGTCCCTCTCTACCTCCCGGCCCAAGTACACCACAGCCTCCTGGCCCTGGTCACCTTCTGCCTCCCTGCCCTGCTCCCCCATCTCTCAGCCCAGTTAACCCACTGATCCCCAGCCTTGATCCCCCTGTATCCCGGTCCAGGTACCCTTCTGCATTCTGGCCCTGGTGCCCCTCTGAATACCTGCCCTAGTACCACTATGCCTCCAGGCCCTGGTCCCCCTCTGCCTCCTGGCCAAAGTACCCTACAGCCTCCCCGCCTGGATCCCCCTCTGTCTCCCAGCCACGGTCCCACTCGGCCTCCTGGCCCTGGTCCCATTCTGCCTCTCTGCCCTGGTCCCTCCCAATTCTCAGCCCCAGTCCCCCTTTGCCTCCCGGCCTCAGTATCCCTCTGTCTTCTGGCCCCACTCTGACGCCCTGCCCTGGTGCCCCTCTGACTCCTGGGCCTGATCTCCTTCTACCTCCAGCCTCTTGGGTCTCTCTCCGTTCCGGCCCTGAGTACCCTCTAGCTCCCGGCCCTAGTCCCCACGTCTCCCTGCCCAGGTACGCTTCTGCCTCCTGGCCTTGGTCCCCATATGCCTCCCTGCCCTGGTCCCCCCCAGCCTCTCGGCCCTGGAACCCTCTGCCTTTCACCCCTGACCCCACTTTACTTTCTGACCCTGGTCCCCCTGTCAACCTTCCATCCCTGGTCCCCTCTACCTCCCTCCCCATCTTCCGCCCAGACCTGGTCCCTCTCTGCCTAGCGACATTGGTGACCCGGGTCTTCCCAGCCCTCGACACCTTGTAGCTCCTGGCCCTGGTCCCTCTCTGCCTCCCGGCCCAGGTCCCTCTCTGCCTCCTGGACCTAGAATCCCTCTACATCCAGACCTTTGGGTCTCTCTCCTTCCCAGCCCTGGGTCCCCTCCACCAACTGGCCCTGATCCCCCTGTCTCCCAGCCCTGGTACCCTTCTACCTCCAAGCCCTGGTCCCCCTGTTCCCCGCTCCAGATCCCTCTCTGCCTCCCGGCCCTGGTCCCCCGTCTCCTGGCCCAGGTACCCTTCTGCTTCCTGGCCCTGGTCTCACTCTGCCAGCCTGCCCTGGTCCCCCTCTGTCTTCCGGCCCTGGTCCTTCTGTGCCTCCCGGCCCTGGTCTCCTTCTACCTCCAGCCCCTTGGGTCTCTCTCTGTCCCGGCCCTTGGTCCCCTCTACCTCCCGGCTCTAATGCCCCGTCTCCTGGCCCAGGTATCTCTCTGCCTCCCTGTCCAGGTCCCTCTGTGCCTCCCAGCCCAGGTCACTCTCTGCCTCCCGGCCCTGGTCTCCCTCTACCTCCAGGCCCTGGGTCCCCTCTACCAACCGGCCCTGATCCCCCTGTCTCCCGGCCAATGAACTCTTTTGCCTCCTGGCCATGGTCCCCTTCTGCCTCCTGGCCCTGGTCCCCCTCTGCCTTTCAGCACTGGTCCCACCTTACTTTCCGACCCCGGTCCCCTTCTCCCTCTGGCCCTAGGTCCAATCTACCTCCCTGCCTTGGTCCCCATCTTCTGCCTGGACCTGGTCGCCCTCTGACTACCGACATTAGTGCCCCGGTCACTCACAGCCCTCATCGCCTTGTAACTCTCGGACCTGGTCCCCGTGTTTCCTGGCACTAATCCCCTTGTACCTGCCAGCCCTGGTATCCCTCTTCCTCCAGGCCCTGGCCCATCTCTCCGTCCCAGCCCTGGATTCCCTCTACCTACCGGCCTAGGTACCCCTGTCTACAGGCCCAGGTCCCCCTCTGCTACCAGGCCCTGGTCACCCTCTGCTTCCCGGCCCTGGTCCATTTGAGCCTCCGGGCCCTGGTCTCCGTCTACCTCCAGGTCACTGGGTCCCTCTCCGTCCCGGACATGGGTCCCCTGTACCTCCGGGCCTTGGTCCCCCTGTTCTCACTATAATTCCAGGCCCTGGCCCCTCTCTCCGTCCTGGACCCAGGACCCTATACCTCCCGGCCTAGGTCCTGTCTCCCAGCCCAGGTATCCCTCTGCCTACCTGCTCTGGTCCCCGCCACTTCTCGGCTCTGGTACCACTCTGCCTCCTGGCCCAGGGACCCCTCTGCTTCCCTGCCCTTGTCCCCCCTGGTTCTCGGCCCTGGTCCCCCTCTGCCTCCCAGCCCAGGTACCCCTCTGTCAGCCTGCCCTGGTCCACCCGTGCCTCTCGTCCCCGGTCCCCGTCTGCCTTTCAGCCCTAGTTCCCCTTATCATTCGAGAAGCGAGGGGGACAAGTGTAGGGAATCAGAGGTACCGTCCTACCTGCGGGCCCAGGTCCCCATTTCCTGGCCCTGGTCCCCCTCTGCCTCCAGGCCCTGGTCCCTCTCTGCCACCCCGCCCTGGTCACCCTCTGCCTCACGACCCTGGTCCCTCTGTGCCTCCCATCCCTGGTCTCCTTCTACCTTCAGGCCCTTGGGTCTCTCTCCCTCCTGGCCCTGAGTCCCCTCTACCTCCCGGCCCTGGTCCCCATCTCCTAGACCGGGTACCCTTCTGCCTCCTGGCCCTGGCCCCTTTCTGCTGCCCAGCGCTGGTTCCCCTCTGCCTACTGGCCCTGGTCCTTCTGCTACTACCGGCTCTGGTCTCCTTCTACCTCCAGTCCCTTGGGTCTCTCTCCATGCCGGCCCTGGTCCCTTCTACCTCCCAGCCTTGGTCCCCCAGTCTCCCACCCAGGTCCCTCTCTGCCTCCCCGCCCTAGTCCTCCCCGTGCTTCAACCCAGGTACCCCCCTGCCTCTTGGCCCTGGTTCCCCTCTGCCACCCAGCCCAGGTAACCCTCTGCCTTCCAGTCCTGGTCCCACTCTGCCCCCTGCCCTGGTCCCCAAGGCCTCTCAGCCCTGGTCTCCTTCTGCCTCCCTGCCAAGATGCCCCACTGCCTCTTGGACCAGGTCCCGTTCAGGCTATAATGATAATAATAATAATAATAATAATAATAATAATAATGGTATTTGTTAAGCACTTACTATGTGCAAAGCACTGATCTAAGCGCTGGGGGGGATACAAGTTGATCAGGTTGTCCCGCATGGGGCTCACAGTAATCATTCTCATTTTACAGATGAGGTAACTGAGGCTCCGAGAAGTTAAGTGACTTGCCCAAGGTCACACAGCAGACACGTGGTGGAGCAGGAGTTCGAACCCATGACCTCTGGCTCCAAAGCCCGTGCTCTTTCCACTGAGCCACGCTGTCACACCGGGACCCCATCTCCCAGCCCAGGTACCCCTCTGCCACCCTGCCCTGGTCCCCCTCTGCCTCCCAGTCCTAGTCCCCTTCTGTCTCCCTGCCCTGGTCCCGAGCGCCACTCAGCCCTTGTCCCCATCTGCCTCCCGGCTCAGGTACCCGCTTGCCTCCTGGCCCTGGTCCCCTTCTACCTCCCAGCCCAGGTACCCAACTGCCTCCTGGAACTAGTCCCCCTCTGCTTCCCTGCCCTGGTTCCACTCTGCTGCTTGGGCCTGGTCCCCCTGTCTCCTGGATGAGGTACCCCACTGCCTCCTGGCCCTGGTCCCCCTATGCTTCCCCACCCTGGTCGCCCTCTGCCTCCCAGCTCTGGCACTCTGTGTTTCCCAGGCCCTGGTCCCTCACTCCTTCCCGGCCCTGGAACCCCTCTACCAACTGGCCTAGGTCCCCATGTCTTCTGCAACAGGTACCACTCTACCACCAAGGCCTGATCCTCCTGTTTCCCGGTCCAGATACCCATCTGCCTCCTGGCCTGGACCCCTCGGCCTCCCGGCCCTGGTTCCCCTCTACCTCCCGGTACTGGTCCCCCCCACCTCACGACCCTAGTCCTCCTCAGCCTCCCAGCCCAGGTACCTCTCTGCCTCCAGAGCCTGGTCCCCCTCTGCCGCCCTGCCCTGCTCCCACTCTGCCTCCCGGGCCTGGTCTTCTCTACCTCCAGGCCCTTGGGTCTCTCTCTGTCCTGGCCCTGAGTCCCCTCTACCTCCCAGGTATGGTCCCCCTGTTTCCAGACCCAGGTACCCCTCTGTCTCCAGGCCCTGTTCCTCCTGTCTCCTGGCCCAGGTACCCCTTCTGCCTCCTGGCCCAGGTTCCCCTCTGCTTTCCTGCCCTGGTCCTCCTCTGCCTCCTGACCCTGGTCCCCTTCTTCCTCCCTGCCCTGGTCCCCCCTGCTCTTGGCCCTGGGCCCACTCAGCCTCCCGGCCCTGGTCCCACCGGCCTCTCAGCCCTGGTCCCCCTCTGTCTCCGCGCCCAGGTACCCCACTGCCTCCTGGCCCTGGTCGCCCTCGGCCGCCCAGCCACGTACCCCGTCTCCCAGCCCAGGTGCCCCTCTGCCTCCCGGCCCTGGTCCCCCTCTGCTGCCCTGCCCTAGTCATTCATTATTCATTCAATCGTATTTATTGAGCACTTACTGCGTGCAGAGCACTGTACTAAGCGCTTGGGAAGTACAAGTTGGCAACAAAGTCCCCCTCTGCCTCCCGGCACTGGTCCCTCTGTGCCTCCCAGCCCTGGTCTCCTTCTACCTCCAGGACCTTGGGTCACTCATCGTCCCGTCCCAGGGTCCATTCTAACACCTGGTCCTGGTCCCCGTTTCCCAACCCACATACCCCTCTGCCTCCTGGCCATGGTCTCCCTATGCCTCTTGAACCTGTTCCCTCTGTGCTTCCCATCCCTGGTCTCCTTACTACCTCCAGGTCCTTGGGTCTCACTCCGTCCTGGACCAGGGTCCCCTCTCCCTCCCGGCCCTAGCCCCCCTCTGCCTCACAGCCCAGGACTCCATCTCCCAGCCCAGGTGCCCCACTGCCTCCCAACCGTGGTCCTCCTGTCTCCCGACTCAGGTACCCCTCTGCCACCCGGACCGGGTACCTCTCTGTCTCCTGGCCCTGGTCCCTCTAGGCCTCCCTGCCCTTGTCCCTCGGTGCCCCCTGGCCCTGGTCTTCCTCCGTCCCAGGCCCCTGGGTCTCTCTCCGTCCCGGCCTTGGGTCCCCTCTACCTCCCGGCCAAGGAACTTCTCTACCGTCCGGCCCTGGTCCCCCCATCTCCCGGCCCAGGTACCCCTTTGCCTCCAGGCCCTGGTGCCCCGCTGCCTCCCAGCCCTGGTCCCCCGTCTCCCAGCCCAAGTATCCCTCTGCCTCCCTGCCCTTGTCGCCATGTCTCCCGGCACAGGTACCCCTATACCTCCTGGCCCTGGTCCCCGTCTGCCTCCCTGCCCTGGTCTCCTTCTACCTCCAGGCCCTTGGGTCTTTCTCCGTCCCAGCCCTGGGTACCCCCTACCTCTTGGCCCTGGTCCCCGGGTCTCCTGGCCTAGTCCCTCTAGGCCCTAGTCCCCATCTCCCGGCCCAGGTACCTCTCTACTTCCACACCGTGGTCCCCCCGGTCTCCTGGCTCAGGTACCCCTCAGCCTCCTGGCCCTGGTACCCTCGTCTCCCGGCCCAGATACCCCTTTGCCTCCTGGCCCTGGTGCCCCTCTGCCTCCCGGCCCTGGCCCCCTGTCTCCTAGCCCAAGTACCCCCTCTGCCTCCCGGCCCTTGTCCCCCTGTCTCCCGTCACAGGTACCCCTATACCTCCTGGCCCTTGTCCCCCTGTCTCCCGTCACAGGTACCCCTATACCTCCTGGCCCTGGTCCCCCTCTGCCGCCCTGCCCTGCTACCCATCTGCCTTCCGGCCCTAGTCCCTCTGTGCCTCTCTGCCCTGGTCTCCTTCTACCTCCAGGCCCTCGGGTCTTTCTCCGTCCCAGCCCCTGGTACCCTCTACCTCTCGGCCCTGGTCCCCCGGTCTCCTGGCCTAGTCCCTCCAGGCTCTAGTTCCCATCTCCCAGCCCAGGTACCGCTCTACCTCCACACCGTGGTCCCCTGGTCTCCTGGCTCAGATACCCCTCTGCCTCCTGGCCCTGGTCCCCATCTGCCTCCTGGCCCAGGTCCCCCTGTGCGTACAGGCCCTGGTCCCTCTCAGCACTAGTCTCCCTCTACTTCCAGATCCTTGGGCCTCTCTCTGTCCCGGCCCTGGGTCCCCTCTACCTTCTGGCCCTTGTCCCCGTCTCCCGGCCCAGGTACTCCTATGCCTCTCTGCTCTGGTCACCCATCCCTCCTGGCCCAGGTACCCCTCTGCCTCCTGGCCACGATCCCCCTCGGCCACCCTGCCATGGTCCCCCTCTACCTCCGGGACCTGGTCCCTCTGTGCCTCCCGGCCTTGGTCTCCCTCTACCACCAGGCCCTTGGGTCTCTCTCCATCCCGGCCTTGGTCTCCCTCTACCACCAGGCCTTTGGGTCTCTCTCCATCCCGGCCTTGGGAACCCCCTACTTCCCAGCCCTGGTACCAATGTCTCCTGACCCAGGTATACCTCTGCCTCCCGGCCCTGGTCCCCCTCTGCCTACTGGTCCTGGTTCTGCTCTGGCACCCTGCCCTGGTGTCCCCCCCCCCCACCCCCTCGGCTTCTCGGTCCTGGTCCCCCTCTTCCTCCTGGCCCTTGTCCGTCCGTCCGCGCTCCCCCCCGCCCGGCCTTTCAGCCCTGGTCCCAATTTACTGTCTGGCCCTGGTCCCCTTCTCCCTCCCCTAATTCCCCTCTACCTCCCTGCCTTGGTCACCATCTTTCGCCCGGACCTGGTCCCTCTGCCTACCAGCTCAGGTCCCCCTGTGCCTGCCAGCCCTCATCTCCCTTTACCACCTGGCCCTGGCCCTTCTCTCTGTCCCAGCCCTAGGTCCCCTCTAACTTCAGGCCCTGGCCCCCTGTCTCCGGACCCGGTAGCCCTCTGCTTCCCCTCCCTGGTCCTCCTCTGCCTCCCCGCCCTGGTCCTCCTCTGCTCCCCGCCCTGGTCATCCTCTGCCTCCCGCCCCTGGTCCCTCCTTGTCTTTCTGCCATGGTCACCTTCTACCTTCAGGCCCTGGTCCCTCTCTCGTTCCCGACCCTTGGTCCCCTCTACCTTCTGGCTGTGGTCCCCCTGTCTCCCGGCCCAGATACCCCTCTACCTCCCAGCCCTGGTCCCCCTTTCCCAGTCCAGGTACCCCTGTGCCTCCTGGCCCTGGTCCTCCTCTGCTTTCCTGTCCCGGTCCTCCCGACTTATCTGCACCTGTACCCCTCTGCCTCCTGGCCGTAGTCCACCTCTGCCTCCCGGCCCTGGTCGGCCTACTCCGGGCCCAGGTATCCCTCTACCTTCCGGCTCTGGTCCCTCTGTCTCCCGGCCCTGGTCCCCCTCAGCCTCCCTACTCTGGTCCCCTACTGCCACTCGGCCCTGGTCCCCCTGACTGCCGGCCCAGGAACCCCTCTGCCTCCCGGCCGTGGACCCCCCTCTGCCTCCCTGCCCCGGTGCCCCTCTTCCTCCAGGGCCTGGTCCCTCTCCTTCAAAGCCCTGGTTCCCCTCTACCAACCAGCCCTGGTCCCCATGGCCTCCGGCCCAGGTACCCCATTACTTCCCGGCCCTGGTCCCTTTGTTTCCCGATCCAGGTATACCTCAGCCTCCTGCCCCTGGTCCCCCTCTGGTAGTACTTCACCATCGTCCCGGCGGCGGGTCGGGGGCGGTCGGACCAGCGCCAGCCTCGCCCCACGCCGCTCACCTCGCCGCCGCCATGAGGAGGCCGCTCGGCCTGGGTGGGGGTGGGGGAAGAACGGCGTCCACTTCCGGCCCCGCCGCGCCCCTTCCGGCGCCCTCTCTCGCGGCCGGCTGCCGCTTCCGGTCACGTGAGAGGGGGAGGCCGGCCGCCGTAGCGGGCGCTTCCGGGTCCCTCGGCACGTGACGGTGGCCGCCCTCCCCTCCCCTCCCCTCCCCTCCCCTCCCCGCGCTGCCGGGTCGGAGCCGGGATCGGGACTGTCCCGTCCCCCCCCAGTCCGTCCCCCCTGTCCGTACGCCCTCGGGCGGCGGCGGTGGGATGAAGCTCCCGTGAGGACGGGGCTATTTACGGAGCTCCCCCGTCGGGGCTATTATTTACTGAGCTCCCGCGGGGTACGAAGCGCTGTCTTAAGCGCTCGGGCGAACCCGAGCCCGACCCGCTCCGTCTCCCTCTCTCCCTGTCTCTCGACGGGGCTATTTACTGAGCTCCTGCGGGGTGCGAAGCGCTGTCCTAAGCGCTCGGGCAAGCTCGGCCCTCTCGTCTCCCTCTCTCCCTGTCTCTCGGTGTCCGGGCGCAGGTGAAGGGGCAGCCCCAGTTCCAGAGCGCCAGGCCGTGCCCAGGTGCCCCTGTGCCCCGGTACCTCCGTGCCCAGGTGCGCCTGTGCCCCCGTGTCCTGGTGCCCCTGTGCCCAGGTGCCCCTGTGCCCCCCGACCATGAGCGGGCAGCGCGTGGACGTGAAGGTGGTGATGCTGGGCAAGGAGTACGTGGGAAAGACCAGCCTGGTGGAGAGATACGTGCACAACTGGTTCCTCGTGGGGCCCTACCAGAACGTGAGTGCTCACCTCCTCCAGGAGGCCTTCCCAGACTGAGCTCCCTCCTTCCTCTCCCCATCCCCCCCGCTTTACCTCCTTCCCCTCCCCACAGCGCCTGTATATAGGTATATGTGTTTGTACGGATTTGTCACTCTGTTTATTGGTTTTATTTGTACGTATTTATTCCATTTATTTTATTTTGTTAATTTGTTTCGTTCTCTGTCTCCCCCTTCTAGACTGTGAGCCCACTGTTGGGTAGGGACCGTCTCTATATGTTGCCAACTTGTACTTCTCAAGCGCTTAGTGCTCTGCACACCGTAAGTGCACAATAAGTACGATTGAATGAATGAATGCCTCCCAGTCCTGGTCCCCCTCTGCGTCCCTGCCCTGGTCCCTCCCGCCTCTCAGCCCTGGTCCCCCTCTGCCTCCCGGCATATGTACCCCACTGCCTCCTGGCCCAGGTGCCCCTCTACCTTCCGGCTCTGGTCCCCCTGTCTCCAGGCCCTGGTCCCCCTCTGCCTCCCTGCCCTGGTCCCCTACTGCCACTCGGCCCTGGTCCCCCTGACTGCCGGCCCAGGAACCCCTCTGCCTCCCGGCCGTAGACCCCGTTTCCCGGCACAGGTACCCCTCTGCCTCCTGGCCCTGGTCCCGGTCCCCCTCTGCCTCCCTGCCCCGGTGCCTCTCTACCTCCAGGGACTGGTCCCTCTCCTTCACAGCCCCGGTTCCCCTCTACCAACCGGCCCTGGTCCCCATGACCTCCGGCCCAGGTACCCCATTACCTCCCGGCCCTGGTCCCTTTGTTTCCCGGTCCAGGTAATCAATCAATCAATCGTATTTATTGAGCGCTTACTGTGTGAAGAGCACTGTATTAAGCGCTTGGAAAATACAAGTTGGCAACATGTAGAGACAGTCCCTACCCAACAGTGGACTCACAGTCTAGAAGGGGGAGACAGAGAACAAAACCACACATATTAACAAAATAAAATAAATAGAATAGATATGTACAAGTAAAATAAATAAATAGAGTAATAAATGTGTACAAACATATATACATATATACACATGCTGCGGGGAAGGGAAGGAGGTAAGGCGGGGGTGATGGAGAGGGGGAGGAGGGGGAGAGGAAGGAAGGGGCTCAGTCTGGGAAGGCCTCCTGGAGGAGGCGAGCTCCCAGTAGGACCTTGAAGAGAGGAAGAGAGCTAGCTTGGCAGATGGACAGAGGGAGGGCATTCCAGGCCCGGGGGATGACGTGGGCCGGGGGTCGATGGCGGGACAGGCAAGAACGAGGCACGGTGAGGAGATTAGTACCCCTCTGCCTCCCAGCCCTGGACCCTTTGTGCCTCAAGGTTCTGGTTTCCTTCTCCCTCAAGGCCCTTGGGTCTCTCTTCGTCCCAACCCGAGTTCCCCTCTATCTCCCAGCCCTGATCCCCCTCTGCCTCCCACCCTGGTCCCCTCCTGCCTTCCAGCCCTGGTCCCCCTCTGCCTCCCTGCCCTGGTGCCCTCCTGCCTCTCAGCCCTGGTCCCCCTCTGACTCTCGACCCTGGTCCCCTTGTACCCCGGCCCAGGTACCCCTCTGCCTCCCTGTCCTGGTCCACCTGTCTCCCAGCCCAGGTACCCCTCTGCCTCCTGGCCCTAGTTCTCCTCTGCGTCCCGGCCCTGGACCTTCTGTGCCTCCTGGTCCTGTTCTCCCTCTACCTTCAGGCCCTTGGGTCTCTCTCAATCCCGGCCCAGGGTCCCCTCTACCTCCCGGTCCTGGTCCCCCTCTGTTTCCCGGTCCAGGACCCCATCTCCTAGCCCAGGGACCCCTCTGCCTCCCGGCCTTGGTCCCCTCCTTCTGCCCTGCCCTGGTTCCCCTCTGCTTCCTGGCCCTGGTCCCTCTGTGCCTCCCGACCCTGGTCTCCTTCTACCTCCAGGCCCTTGGGTCACTCACCCTCCCGTCCCGGGGTCGCTTCTGCCTCCCAGCCCTGGTCCCCTTGTCTCCCAACCCACGTACCCTTCTGCTTCCTGGCCCTGGTCCCCCTCTGCTTCCTCACCCTGGACCCCCTCTGCATCCCACCCCTGGTCCCCCCTCTGCCTCTCTGCCCTGGGTCCCCTTGCCTCTTGGCCCTGGACTTCCTCTGCCTCTCAGCCCTGGTCCCCTCACTTTCAAGCCCAGGTATCCCTCTGCCTCCTGGCCATAGACCCCCTCTGTCACCTGGCCCTGGACTCCTTTCTGCCTCCCGGCCCTGGTCCCCCTTCTTCCAGCCCAGGTACACTCTGCTTCCTAGGCCTGATCCCCCTCTGCCACCCTGCCGTGGTCCCACTCTGCCTCCTGGCCCTGGACCACTCTACCTCCCTGCCCTGGTCCCCACTGCTTCTCGGCCGTGGTCCCCCTCTACCTCCCGGCCCAGGTACCCCTCTGCCTCCTGGCCCTGGTCCCCCTCTGCTGCCCTGCCCTGTTCCACCTCTGGCTCCCAGCCCTGGTCCCTCTGTTCCTCCCGGCCCTGGACCCTCTGTGCCTCCTGGCCCAGGTCCCCCTCTGCCTCCCAGACCTGGTCCCCCTCTGTACGTCCTGGTCCTGGTCACCTTTCTCCAGGCCCTGGTCCCTCTCTCTATCCCATTCATTCATTCATTCAATCGTATTTATTGAGCATTTACTGTGTGTAGAGCACTGTACTAAGCGCTTGGGAAGTGCAAGTTGGTAACATATAGCGGGCTCACAGTCTAGAAGGGGGAAGCAGACAACAAAATAACACATATTAACAAAATAAAATAAATAGAACAGTAAATATGTACAAGAGTCAAGGGCAGAGATACAAGTTGATCGCGCAGAAAAAGGCAATGGTAAACCACTTCCTTATCTTTACCAAGAAAACTCTGCCAGAATGACCACAGGTGGAGAGTGGGGTGTTCTGGAAGGATGCGTCCACGGGGTCGCTATGGGTCAGAAATGACTTGTCGGCATAAGACAAGACAAGAATACTTTTCATAGAAGCAGCATGGCCTAGTGGAAAGAGCGAGGCCCAGGGAGTCAGAGAACCTGGGTTGTAATCCCAGCCCTTCCAGATGCTTGCTTTGACACCTTGGGCAAGTCACTTAAGTACTCTATGCTTTAATTTCCTTAACTGTAAAATGGAGATCAAGTTCCCCTTCCCGCTTAGACTGTGAGCCGCAGTGTGACTGGGACTGTGTTCAACCTGATTAAATACGCCCCAGTACTTAGAATAGTGCTTGACACATAATAAAGGCTCAACAAATACCACGGTGATGATGATAATAATACTTTTACTTTTACTTTTCTGAAGCACTTTCAGGTCAGTTGTCTCATTTTATCCTCCCACCATCTCTGTGAAACAAGGAGAGGCAGACATTTTTATCCCTGTTTTACAGGTAAGACAAAGAGGTCCAGAGAAGTTAAGTGACTCAGCCAAGGTCACCCAGCAGGTTAGGGGCCAAACCAGGATAGGAACCCAGCAAAATGTGCTTTCCACTACGCCACGGGCTTGATTCAGGCCCCAAAGACCAGCCTCCCTATGTTCTGCCCTCTTACTTTCTGAGGCCCAGTGAGTGCCACCCAGACGGAAACTGAGGCAGTGCAAGGCCTGCCCTACACGCCTAATCTGTCCGGTACTTACGGCGGTGGCCTGAGAAAGCAGAGACTTGAACCTGCAAAGATTAAATGGGATGGGTACTTTAACTTGTTGCCAAGAAAGAGAATAGAAGACGGGCCTGAGAGTCAGAAGGAAATAGGTTGTAATCCCGCTTCCACCATATGTCTGCTGTGTGATCTTGGGCAAGTCAGCTGACCTCTCAGTGCCTCAGTTACCCCATCTGCAAAATGGGGATTAAGAGTGTCCCTCTGTACGTCCTGGTCCTCGTCTCCTTCCTCCAGGCCCTGGTCCCTCTTTCTATCCCAGACTTGGGTCCCCTCTACCTCCCGGCCCTGGTCCCCCGTCTCCCAGCACAGGTACCCGTCTACCTCCCTGCCCTGGTCCCTCTGTTTCCCATCCCAGGTACCTCTTTGCCTCCCAGCCCGGGTCCCCCTCTACCAACCTGCCCTGGTCCCCCTCTGCCACCCTGCCCTGGTCCCCCTCTGCCTCCCGGCCCTGCTCCCCCTCTACCTCCCTGCCCTGGTCCCCCTGGTTCCTGGCCCTGGTCTCCCTCTGCCTTCCAGCCCAGGTACCCCTCTGCCACCTGGCCCTGGACGCCCTCTGTCTCCCGGCCCTGGTCTCCCTTCTCCCGGACCAGGTACCCCTCTGCCTCCTGTCCCTGCTCCCCTTCTGCCTCCCTGCCCTGGTCCCCCCTGCTTCTTGGTCCTGGTCCCCTTCTGCCTTCTGGACCAGGTACCCCTCTGCTTCCCGGACCTGGTCCCTCTCTCCATCCCGGACTTGGGTCCTCTCTACCTCCCGGCCCTGATCCCCCTGTCTCCCGGCCCAGGTACCCCTCTACCTCCCTGCCCTGGTCCCCCTGTTTCCCATCCCAAGTACCCCTTTGCCTCCTGGCCCGGGTCCCCCTCTGCCACCCTGCCCTGGTCCTCTGCTGCCTCCAGGCCCTCGTCCCTCTGTGCCTCCCGGCCCTGCTCTCCTTTTACTTCCAGGTTCTTGAGTCTATCTCCATCGTGGCCCTGGGTCCCCTATACCACCCGGCCCTGGTCCCCTTGTCTACCAGCCCAGGTACCTCTCGGCCTCACTGCCTCGGTCCCCCTGTCTTTCGGCCCACATACCCCTCTCCCTCCCGGCCCTGGTCTCCTACCTCCAGGCCCTTGGGTCTCTCTCCGTCCCGGACCTGGGTACCCTCTACCTACCAGCCCAGGTACCCCTCTGCCTCCCGGCCCAGGTACCCCTCTGCCTCCTGGTCCTGTCCTTCGTATACCACCAGGGCCTTGAGCCTTTCTCCGTCATGGCCCTAGGTCCCCTCTACATTCCGGCCCTGGTCCCCCCCCTCCTACTGGCCCAGGTACCCCTCTGCCTCTCGGCCCTGGTCCCCCTATACCTCCGTCCCCGGTCCCTCCCACTTCTTGGCCCTGGTCCCCACCAGCCTTCCGGCCCGGTTATCCCATGCCTCCTGGCCCTAGTCCCCCTCTGCCTCCTAGCCCTGGTCCCCTTCCGCCGCCCTGCCACCCTCCCAGCCCTGGTCTCCTTCTACCTTCAGGCCCTTGGGTCTCTCTCCATCCCGGCCCTGGGTCCCCTCTACCTCCTGGGCCTGGTCCCCGTCTCCAGACGCAGGAACCCCTCTGCCTCCTAGCGCTGGTCCCTCTCTGCCTCCAGGCCCTAGTCCCCCTAGGCCTCCCAGCCCTAGTGCCCCTCTGCCTCCATGCCCTGGTTCCCCTCTGCCTCCCTGCCCTTATCACCCCTGTTTCCTCTGCCCTGGTCCCCATCTGCCTCCCTGCCCAGGTACCCCTATGCCTCCCGGCCCTTGGTCCCCCTGTTTCTCAGCCCTGGTCCTCCTGTCTCCGGACCCAGACATCCCTCTGCTTCCCGGCCCAGGTACCCCATTGCTTCCAGGCCCTGGTTCCCATCTGCTTTCCTGCCCTGTCCCCGTCTGCCTCCCGGCCCTGGTCCCTCTCGACCAGCAGACCCTCGTCCCCTCTACCTCCGGGCCCAAGTCCCCCAGTCTCCTGGCCGAAGTTCCACTCTGCCTACTGGCCCTGGTCCCCCTCTGCCTCTCGGCCCTGATCAATCAATAAATCAATCGTATTTATTCAGTGCTCTGCACACAGTAAGCGCTCTACTAAGCACCTGGGAAGTACAAGTTGGCAACATATAGAGACAGTCCCTACCCAACAGTGGGCTCACAGTGTAGAAGAGGGAGACAGAGAACAAAACCAAACATATTAACAAAATAAAATAAATAGAATAGATATGTACAAGTAAAATAAATAAATGAAAAGAGTAATAAATATGCACAAACATATATACATATATACTGGTGCTGTGGGGAAGGGAAGAAGGTAAGACGGGGGGATGGAGAGGGGAACGAGGGGGAGAGGGAGGAGGGGTCTCAGTCTGGGAAGGCCTCCTGGAGGAGGTAGCTCTCAGTAGGGCCTTGAAGGGAGGAAGAGAGCTAGCTTGGCGGATGTGGGGAGGGAGGGCATTCCAGGCCAGGGGGATGACGTGGGCCGGGGGTCGACCGTGAGACAGGCGAGAACGAGGCACGGTGAGGAGATTAGCGGCAGAGGAGCGGAGGGTGCGGGCTGGGCTGTAGAAGGAGAGAAGGGAGGTGAGGTAGGAGGGGGCGAGGTGATGGAGAGCCTTGAAGCCGAGGTTGAGGAGTTTCTACCTGATGCTCAGATTGGTAGTCACTGGAGATATTTGAGGAGGGGAGTAACATGCCCAGAGCGTTTCTGGACAAAGACAATCTGGGCAGCGGCATAAAGTATGGATTGAAGTGGGGAGAGACACGAGGATGGGAGATCAGAGAGAAGGCTGATGCAGTAGTCCGGACAGGATAGGATGAGAGCTTGAACGAGCAGGGTAACGGTTTGGATGGAGAGGAAAGGGTGGATCTTGGCAATGTTGCGGACCCGAGACCGGCAGGTTTTGGTGACGGCTTGGATGTGAGGGGTGAATGAGAGAGCGGAGTCGAGGATGACCCCCTGATCTCCCTGTTGCCCGGCCTAGGTCCCCTCTGCCTCCCGGCCCTGTTCCCCCCGACTTATGAGCCATGGTCCCTCGCTACCTCCCGGCCCAGGTATGCCTATGACTCCTGGCCCTGGTTATCCTCTGCCTCCCGGCCCTGGTCCCTCGTCTCTTGGCCCAGTTACCCCTCTGCCTCTCCACTCTGGTCCCCCTGTCTCCGAGCCCAGGTACCCCTCTTCCTCCAGGCCCTGGTCTCTCTCAACCTCCATGCCCTGATTTCCCTCGGCCTCCCGGCCCTGATCTCCCTCAGCCTCACGGCCCTGGTCCCCCTCTGCCTCCCTGCCCTTGTCGCCCCAATTTTCCACCCTGGTCCCCCTTAGCCTCCCAGCCCAGGTACCCCTCTACCCCTGGCACAGGTCACCCTCTGCCTCCAGGCCAAGGTACCCCCCTGCCTTCTGGCCCTGGTCCCCCCTATGGTTCCAGGCCCTGGTGCACCTCTGCCTCCAGGCCCTGCTCCCCCATCTCTCACCCCAGTTACCCCTCTGACCCCTGGCCCTGTTCCCCCTGTCTCCTGGCCCAGGTACCCCTCTGCCTCCCTGACCTGGTCCCCCTGTATCCTGGCCCAGGTACCCCTCTGCCTTCTTGCCCTGGTCCCCTTCTGAATACCTGCCCTGGTCCCCCTCTGCCTCAAGGCCCGGTTCCCCCTCTCCATCCCAGCCCTGGGTCCCAAATACCACCCGACCCTGCTGCCCGTCTCCCGGCCCTGGTCCCCCTCTGCCTCCTGGCCATTGTCCCCCTGCCTCCCGGCCCAGGCACCCCACTGCTTCCTCGTCCTTGCCCCCTTCACCTCTCGGCCCTGGACCCCTGTCTCGCGGTCCAGGGACCCCTCTGCCGCCCTGCCCTGGTCCCTCTGCCTCCCGACCCAGGTACCCCTTTGTCTCCCGGCCCAGGTGCCCCCCCTGCATCCCGGCCCTTGTCCCCCTGTCTCCCGGCCTAGGTACCCCTCTGCCTCCTGGCCCTGGTCCGCCTCTGCCTAACCGCCCTGGTCCCCATCTGCCTCCTGGCCCAGGTCCGCCTCTGCCTCCATACCCTGGTCTCCCCAGCTTATCGGCCCTTATCACCCTCTGCCTCCCGGCCCAGGAAACCCTCTGCTTCCTGGCCCTAGTCCCCCTCTGCCTCTTGAACCAGGAGCCCCTCAGCCTCCTGGCCCTGGTGCTCCCCTGCCTCCAGATGCTGGTCCCCTGTCTCCCGGCCCAGGTACCCCTCTGTCTCCTGGCCCTGGTCCCCCTCTACCTCTAGGCCCTGGTCTCCCTCCGCCTCCTGGCCCTTATCCCTCGCTGCCTTACAGCCCTGGTCCCACTTTACTATCTGTCTCTGCCCCCCCCACCGACCTTCTGGCCCTTGTCCCCTTCTCCCTCCAGCCCTAGTTCACCTCTACCTCCCAGCCTTGGTCCACATCTTCCACCCGGACTTAGTCCCTCCCTGCCTACTGGCAGGATGCCCCAGTTCTTCCCAGCCTTTGTCACCTTGTACCGCCGCGCCCTGGTCTCCCTCTACCTCCTGGCCCTGGCCCTTCTCTCCGTCCCGGCCCTGGGTCCCCTCTACCTCCAGGTCCCCATTTCCGGACCTAGGTAACACTCTACCTCCTGGCCCTGGTACCTCTCTGCCTTGCAGACCTGATCCCCCCCACCACCCTCTCTCGGCCCTGGTCTCCCTCTACCTCCAGGCCCTGGTCACTTTCTCGTTCCTGGCCCTGGGTCCCCTCTACCTCCTGGCCCTGGTCCCCCTGTCCCCCAGCCCTAGTACCCCTCTGCCTCCTGGCCCTCGTCCCCTTCTCCCTCCAGCCCTAGGTCCCCTCTACCTCTGCCTTGGTCCCTATCATCCACCCGGACCTGATCCCTCTCTACCTACCGGCATGGTGCTGCAGTTCTTCCCAGCCCTCGTCGCCTTGTACCACCCAGCCCTGGGTCATTCATTCATTCATTCAATCGTATTTATTGAGCACTTACTGTGTGCAGAGCATTGTACTAAGTACTTGGGAAGTACAAGTTAGCAACATATAGAGACGGTCCCTACCCAACAGCGGGCTCACAGTCTAGAAGGTCCCCTTACCTCCTAGCCCTGGTCCCTTCTCCGGATCCAGGTACCCCTCTGCCTCTTAGCCTTGATTCTCTCTGCCTCTCCGCCACGGTCCACATCTACCTCCCGGCCCTGGTCCCCCCCGCCTCTCACCCCTGGTTCCCCTCTCACTCTTGACCCTGGTCCCCTTGTCCCCCGGCTCAGGTACCCCTCTGCCTCCCGGCCCAAGTCCACCTGTCTCCCAGCCCAGATACCCCTCTTTCATTCATTCATTCAATCGGATTTATTGAGCGCTTATTGTGTGCAGAGCACTATACTAAGCGCTTGGGAAGTAAAATTGGCAACATATAGAGACGGTCCCTACCCAACAGTGGGCTCACAGGCTAGAAGGGGGAGACAGACAACAAAACAAAACATTAACAAAATAAAATATACAGAATAGATATGTACAAGTAAAATAAATAAGTAGAGTAATAAATATGTACAAACATATATACATATATACAGGTGCTGTGGAGAGGGGAAAGAGGTAAGGTGGGGGGATGGGGAGGGGAAGGAGGGAGAGAGGAAAGAGGGGGCTCAGTCTGGGAAGGCCTCCTGGAGGAGGTGAGCTTTGAGTGGCTTTGAGGGGATTAAGACTGAGCTCCCCGTGGGACAGCCTGATCACCTTGTGACCTCCCCAGCGCTTAGAACGGTACTTTGCACATAGTAAGCGCTTAATAAATGCCATCATTACTATTATTGTTACAAATATCGACGCTCCCGCCCGTCCTCGCCCCGGCCCTGCACTCACGAGCAATGGCGACCACCGCAACGCCACAAAAGCCTAAGCGACCGAGCGCACATCCGCTCCGCGCTGCTGCCGCCCCCTCTACCTCCTGGCCCTGGTCCTCATCTGCCTCCAGGCCCTAATCCCACTCTACCTCCCGGCCCTGGTCACTCTGTGCCCCCTAGTCCTGGTCTCCCTCTACCTTCAGGCAATTGGGTCTCTCTCCAGCCCAGCCCGGGGTCCCCGCTACCTCCATGCCCAAGTCCCCCTGTCTCCCTGCCCAGGTACCTCTCTACCTCCCAACCCTGGCCCCTGGGTCTCCTGGCCAAGGTACCCCTCTGCCTCCCGGCCCTGGTCCCCCTATGACTCCCAGCCCTGGTTGGCCTCTGCCTGCATATCCTGGTTCCCCCTGCTTATCTGCCCCGATCCCCCTCTGCCTCCTGGCCCTGGTCCCCCATCTCTTGGGCCAGGTACCCCTCGGCATCCTGGCCCTGGTCCCCTCTGCCTCCAGGCCCTGGTCCCATCTGCCTCCCTGCCCAGGTCACCCGCCATTTCTTGGCCCTGGTTCCCCTCTGCCTCCTGGCCGAGGACCCCTCTACCTCCTGGCCCTGGTCCGCCTCAGCTGCCCGGCCCTGTCCCCTCTCTGCCTCCCGACCCTGGTCCCTCTGTACCTCCCAGCCCTAGCCTCCTAGTCTCCTATTACCCTGGGTCTCCTCTACCCATCCTGGCCCTGGGGCCCCTCCACAACCCAGCCCAGGTACCACTCTACATTCCGGCCCTGGTCCCCCTGTCTCCCAGCACAGGTACCCCTTTGCCTCCTGGCCCTGGCCCCCCTATGCTTCCCCATCCCAGTCGCCCTCTGCCTCCCGGCTCTGGCCCTCTGTGCTTCCCGGCCCTGGTCTTCCTCTACCTCCAGGCCCTGGTTCCTCACTCCTTCCCAGCCCTGGGTCCCCTCTACCAACGGGCCCAGGTCCCCATGTCTTCTGGCACAGGTACCACTCTACCACCCAGCCCTGGTCCCCGTTTCCCGGGCGAGGTACCCCTCTGTCTCCTGGCCCGGACCCCCCCGCCTCTCGACCCTGGTCCGCCTCAGCCTCCCAGACCAGGTACCCCTCTGCCTTCCAGCCCTGGTCCCCCCCCTCTGCCGCCCGGCCCTGGTCCCCCTTTGCCTCCCTGCCCTGGTCCCACTCACCCTCCCGGCCCTGGTCCCTCTGTGCCCCCCGGCCCTGGTCTCCTTCTACCGCCAGGACCCTGGGTCTCTCTCTGTCCTGGCCCGTGGTCCCCTCTACCTCCAAGGTCTGGTCCCCATCTCCAGACCCAGGTAACCCTTTGCCTCCAGGCCCTGGTGCTCCTGTCTCCTGGCCTTTGTCCCACTCTGCCTCCTGGCCTTGGTCCCCCTCTGCTTTCCTGCCCTGGTCCCCCTCTTCCTCCTGACCCTGGTCCCTTTCTTCCTCCCTGCCCTGGTCCCCCCGATTCTCAGCCCTGGTCCCACTCTGCCTCCGTGCCCAGGTACCCCTCTGCCTCCTGGCCCTGGTCCCCCTCTGCCTCCCTGCCATGATCCCCGTCTGCCTCCCAGCCCTGGTCCCTCTGTGACTTCCGACCGTGTTCTCACTGAACCTCCATGCCCTGGTCCCTCCCTCCGTCCCAGCCCTGGGTCATGCCTACCTCCCGGCCCTGGTCCCCCTGTTTCCTGGTCCAGGTACCCCTCTGCCTCCTAGTCCTGGTCCCTCTCTGCCTCCAGACCCTGGTCTCCCTCGGCCTCCTGGCCTTGGTCTCCCTCGGCTTCCCAGCCCTGGTCCCCCTCGGTCTCCCTGCCCTTGTCACCCCTGATTTTCCGCCCTGGTCCCCCTTTTCCTCCCGGCCCAGGTACCCCTCTGCTCCTGTCCCAGGTCACCCTCTACCTTCTGGCCCAGGTATCCCCCTGCCTTTTGACCCCGGTCCCCCTGTGTTTCCAGGCCCTGGTGCCCCTCTGTCTCCTGGCGCTGTTCCCCCTATTTCCCGGCCTAGGTATCCGTCTGCCTCCTGGCCCTGGTCCCCCTCTGCCTCCCCGCCCTGATCCCCGTCTGGCTCCAGGCCCTGGTGCCCTTCTGCCTCCAGGCCCGTGCTCCTCCCTCTGTCCCAGCCCTGGGTACCATATACAACCCGGCCCTGCTGCCTGTCTCCTGGCCTGGTACCCCTCTGCCTCCTGATCATCGTCCCCGTCTCCCAACCCAGGTAGCTCTCTGCCTCCCGTCCCTGGTCCCTCTGTGCATCCCAGACTTGGTCTCCTTCTACCTCCGGGCCCTTGGGTCTCTCTCCATCCCAGCCCTTGGTCCCTTCTACCACCCAGCCCTGGACCACCTGTTTCCAGGCCCAGGTACCCCACTACCTCCCGACCCTGGTCCCCCTCTGCCTTCCCACCCTGGTCCCCTTCTACCTCCCGTCCCTGGTCCCCTGCTGCCTCCCTGTCCTGGTCCCGCTCTGCTTCTCGGCCCTGGTTCCCTTTTGCCTCCCAGACCAGGTCCCCCTGTCACCCGGCCCAGGTAACCCTCTGCCTTCTGGCATTGTTTCCCCTCTGTCCTGGTCCCAATATACCTCCAGGCCCTGGTCCCCCTCTGCCTCTCGGCCCTGGTCCCTCTCTACCTCCCGGCCCAGGTACGCCTCAGCCTCCTGGCCCTGGTCACCCTTTGCCTCCCGGCCCTGCTTCCCCATCTCTTGACCCAGTTACCCCTCTGACTCCCAGCCCTGGTCCCCCTGTCTCCCGGCCCAGGTACCCCTCTGCCTCCCTGACCTGGTCCCCCTGTATCCCGGCCCAGGTACCCCTCTGCTTTCTGGCCCTGGTCCCCCTCGGAATACCTGTCCTGGTCTCGCTATGCTTCCAGGCCCTTGTTCCCCTCTGCCTCAAGGCTCAGGTCCCCCTCTACGTCCCAGCCCTGGGTCCCATATACCACCCGGCCCTGCTGCCCGTCTCCCGGTCCGGGTCCCCCTATGCTTCCTGGCCGTCATCCCCTTGTCTCCGGCACCCCCCTGCTTCCTGATCCTTGCCACACCTCACCTCTCGGCCCTGGCCCCCCCTCTGCCTCTCGGCACTGGTCCTCCTGTCTCGCAGCCCAGGGACCCCTCTGCCTCCCTGCCCTGGTCCCTCTGCCTCCCTGCCCTGGTCCCTCTGCCTCCCTGCCCAGGTACCCCTCTGCCTCCTGGCCCTGGTCCCCACCTCCCGGCCCAGGTACCACTCTGCCTCCTGGTCCTGGTCCCCCTCTGCCTACCTGCCCTGATCCCCATCTGCCTCCTGGCCCGGGTCTCCCTCTGCCTCCCCGCCCTTGTCCCCCACGCTTCTCGGCCCTAGTCTCCCTTTGCATCCCGGCCCCCAGGTACCCCTCTGCCTCCTGGCCCTGGTCGCTGCTTATCATCCTGCCCTGATCCCCCTCTGCCTCCCGGTCCTGGTCCCTCTGTGCCTTTCGTCCCTGCCCTGGTCCCCCTGCCTTCCAGTCCAGGTACCCCCCTGCTTTCTGGCCCTGGTCGCCCTCTGCCTACCTGCCCTGGTACCCACCTGCTTCCTTGCCCTGGTCCCCCTCTGCCCACCCACCCTGGTCCCCCTCTGCCGCTCAGCCCAGGTCCCCCCTACGTCTCGGCCATGGTGCCTCTCTACCTCCTGGCCCACGTACGCCTCTGCCTCCTGGCCCTGGTCACCCTCTGCCTCCTGGCTCTGGTCCCCCATCTCAGGTAACCCCCTGCCTCCCGGCTCTGGTCTGCCTCTGCATTTCTGACCTGGGCGCCCCCTGCCTCTCAGGACTGGTCACCCCCTGCCTCTCGGGCCTGCTCCCCCTCTGCTTCTCAGCCCTGGTCCTCCTGTCTCCCGGCCTAGGTAACACCCTGAATCCCAGCCCTGGTCCCCCTGCCTCCCGGCCAAGGTACCCTCTGCCTCCTGTCCCTGGTCCCCCTCTGCCTCCAAGCCCTGGTCCCTCTGTGCTTCCCGGCCCTGGTCTCCCTCAACCTCCAGGCCTTGGTCCCTCTCTCCGTACCGGCCCCGTGTCCCCGCTACCTCCCGGCCTCCCTGTTTCCCAGTAGAGAAAGCCCTCTGCCTCCTAGCCCTGGTCCCTCTCTGCCTCCCAGCCCTTGTCGCCCCAGCTTCTCCGCCCTGGTTCCCCTTTGCCTCCCTGCCCAGGTACCCCTTTGCCTCCTGGCCCTGGTCCCCCTCTGCCTCCCGGCCCTGGGCCGCCATCTCCTGGACCAGGTATCCCTCTGCCTCCTGTACCTGCTTCCCTGCTGACTACCTGCCCAGGTCCCCCCTCTGTCTCCCCACCCTGGTCCCCTTATACCTCCCAGCCCTGGTCCCCCTCTGCCTCACTGCCCTGGTACCCCCCTGCCTCTTGGCCCTGGTTCCCCTCTGCCTTTTGGCCCTGGTCTCCCTGTCTCCCGGCCCTGCTCCCCGTCTGCCTCGGGCCCTGGTCTCTGCAACTTTTTGGCCCTGGTCCCTCTCTTTCTTCCAGCCCAGGTATGCCTCTGCCTCCTGGCCCTGGTCACCCTATGCCTCCCGGCCCAGGTCCCCAGTCTCTCGGCCCAGTTACCTCTCTGCCTCCCGGCCCTGGTCCTCTCTCCCGGCCCAGGTATCCTGCTGCCTCACGACTCTGGTCTGCCTCGACCTCTCTGACCTGGTCGCCCCCTGCCTCTCGGCACAGGTCCCCCTCTGCTTCTCAGCTCTAGTCCCCATCTCCCGGCCCTGGTCACCCTCTGCTTCCCTGTCCTCGTTCCCCACTGCCTCTCGGCCCTGGGCCCCCTTTGCCTCCCGGCCCAGGTACCCTTCTGCCTCCTGGACCTCGTCCCCTTCTGCCTACCTGCCCTGGTCCTCCTCGGCCTCCTGGCTCTGGTCCCCCTCTGCCTCCCTGTCATTGTCCCCCCAGCTCCTCGATCTTGGTCCCCCTAGGCCTCCCAGCCCAGGTAACCTTCTGCTTCCTGGTCCTGGTCCCTCTGTGTTTCCTGGTCCTGGTCCCCCATGGCCTCCTGGCCTTGGGTTTCCTTCAACCTCCAGGCCCTTGGGTGAGTCTCTGTCCCGACCCTCTGTACCCTCTACCTCCTGGATATGGTCCCCCTGTCTACCGGCCTAGGTACCCCTCTACCTCCCGGCACTGGTCCCCCTCTGCTTCTCAGCCCTGGTCCCCCTCTCTCCCTGCCCGGGTCCTCCTCTGCCTCTGGGCCCTGGTTCCCCTGTCTTCTGGCCCAGGTTCCCCTCTACCTCCCAGCCCTGGTAACCTTCTGCCTCCCCACCCTGGACCACTTCTACCTCCCAGCCCTGGTCCTCCTGTCTCCCGGCCTAGGTACCCCTCGGCCTCCTAGCCCTGGTCCCTCTCTGCCTTCAGGCCCTGGTTCCCCTGTCTTCCGGCCCAGGTTCACCTCTACCTCCCGGCCTAGGTAACCTCCTGCCTCCCCACCCTGGACTGCTTCTACCTCCCGGCCCTGGTCCCCCGTCTTCTGGCCTAGGTACCCGACTGCCTCCTAGCATTGGACCCCTCTGCCTACCCACCCTGGTCCCCCTGTTTCCCGGCCTAGGTACCCCTCAGCCTCCAAGCCTTGGTCCTTCTCTGCCTTCAGGCCCTGGTTCCTTTCGGCCTCCCAGCCCTGGTCCCCCTCTGTCTCCCTGCCCTTGTCGCCCCCGTTTCTCCGCCCTGGTCCCCCTTAGCCTCACAGCCCAGGTACCCCCCTGCCTCCAGGACCTCGTCAACCTCTGCGTCTATGACCTGGTCACCCCCTGCCTCTTGGTCATTGTCTCCCTCTGCTTCTCAGACCTGGTCCTCCTGTCTACCGATCCAGATCCAGGTCCCCCTCTGCCTCCCTGCCCTTGTCGCCCCCGTTTCTCCGCCTTGGTCCCCCTTAGCCTCACAGCCCAGGTACCCCCCCTGCCTCCCGGACCTCGCAGCCTCTGCGTCTATGACCTGGTCACCCCCTGCCTCTTGGTCATTGTCTCCCTCTGCTTCTCAGACCTGGTCCTCCTGTCTACCGATCCAGGTCCCCCTCTAGCTACTGGCCCTGGTTCCCCCAACTTCTCGGCCCTGGTCCCTCTGTACCTCCTGGCCGAGGTACGTCTCTGGCTCCTGGCCCTGGTCACCCTCTGCCTCCCGACCCTGGTCCCCAATCTCTCGGCTCAGTTACCCCTCTGCCTCCCAGCCCTGGCCCCCCTCTCTCCCGGTCCAGGTTCCCCTGTCTCCCAGCCCATGTACCACTTTACTTCCCATCCCTGATCCTCCTCTGACTCCCCACCCTGGTCCCATTCTACCTCCTGACCCTGGTCCCCCTCTGCCTCCGGGCCCCAGTCCCCCTGTCTCCCAGCTTAGGTATCCCTCTGCCTCCTGGCCCTGGTCCCCCACTTCCGCCCTGCTGCGGTCCCCCTCTGCCTCCCAGCCTTGTGCCCCCTCAACCTCCTGGCCCTGTTCCCCTGGTCTCCTGACCCAGGTACCCCTCTGCCTTCCCGCCCTGGCCCCCCATGCTTCCCGGCCCTGGCCGGCCTCTGCCTCACTGACCTGGTTGCCCCCCCGCCTCTTGGCCCTGGTTCCCCCTGCTTCTCTGCCCTAGTCCCACCGTCTCCCAGTACAGGTACCCCTCTGTTTCCGGACACTGGTCCCCCTGTCTACCGGCCCTGGTCCCTCTCTGTCTCCCGGCCGTGGTCACCCTCTGCCTCCCTGACCTTGTCCCTCCCCACTTCTAGGCCCTGGTACCCCTTTGCCTCCGGGCCTAGGTACCCCTCTGTTTCCCGGCCCTGGTCCCCCTCTTCTTCCCAGCTCTTGTCCCCCGTCTCGTGGCCAAGTTGCCCTTCTGCCTCTTGTCCCTGATCCCCCACTGCCGCCCTGCCCTGGTCCCCCTCTGCCTCCCGGCCCTGGTTCCCCTGTCTCCTGTACCAGGTAACTTCTAAATCCCAGCCCGGATCCACCTCTGCCTCTGCCTCCCATCCCTGGTTCCCCTGTTCCTGCCAGCCCTATTTCCCCTTTAGTTCCAAGAAGCGTGGGGGACAAGGGCAGGGAGGCAGAGGAAGCCCATTGTCTCCTGGCCCTGGTTCCCCTGTCTCCCAGCCCAGACACCCCTCTGCCCCCCGGTCCTGGTCCCCCTGTCTACCATCCCTGGTCCCACTCTGCTTCCCAGCCCTGGGCCCATTCTGCTTCCCTGCCCTTGTCACCCCTGCTTCTCAGCCCTGGTTCGCTTTGCCTCCCGGCCCTGTCCCCCTCTGCCTCCTGGCCCTGGTCCCCCTCTGCCTCCCAGGCCTGGTCCCCCTCTGCCTCCCAGCCCTGGTCCCCCATCTACCAGCCCGGGGACCACTCTTCCTCCCGGCCCTGGTCACCCTCTGCCTCCCGGCCCTGGTCCCCCTGTCTACCATCCCTGGTCCCCCTCTGCTTCCTGGCCCTAGTCACCCCCGCTTCTCAGCCCTGGTCCCCTTTGCATCCAGCCCCTGGTACTGCTCTGCCTCCTGCCCCTGGTCCCTCTCTGCCTCCCAGCCCTGGTCACCCCCTGCCTCCCAGCCCTGGTTCCCCTCTGCCTCCCAGCCCAGGTCACCTCCTGCCTCCCTGCCCGGGTCCCTCTCTACCTCCCTGCCCTGATCCCCCCCTCCTCTTGGCCCTGGTCCCCCCTGCCACCCTGCCCTGTTCCTCCTCTGCCTCCCGTCCCTCGTCCCCCTGAGCATGCCAGCCCTAGTTTCCCTTTAGTTCCAAGAAGCAGGGGAACAGGGGCAGGGAGGCAGAGGAGCCCCTCTGCATGCCAGTCCCGGTCCCCGTTTCTCGTCCCCGGTCCCTCTTTGCCTTACGGCCCAGGTACCGCTCTGCCCCTGGCCTTGGTCCCCCTCTTCCTCCAGGCCCTGGTCCCCTGTCTCCCGGCCCAGGTACCCCTTTGCCTCCTGGCCCTGGTCCCCCAGTGCTTCCCTGCAGGGGAACCCCTCTGCCTCCTGGCCCTGCGTCCCCTCAACCTCCGGGCCCTGTTTCCCCAGTCTCCTGGCCCAGGTACCCTACTAAATCCTGGTCATGGTTCCCCTGTGCCTCTCCACCCTGGTCCCCCTCTTCCTACCTACTTTGGTGACCCCTGCCACACGTCCATTGTCCCCCTCTGACCTTTGGCTCTAGTTCTCCTTTACTTCCGAGAAGCGGGGGGTGGACAAGGGCAGGAAGGCAGAGGTGCCCCTCTGCCTGCCGGCCTGATCCCCATTTCCCTGCTCTGGTCCCCCTCTGCCTCCTGGCCCTGGCCCCCCTCTGTCTCCCTGCCCTGGTCCCCTTCTGCTTCCCGACCCTGGTCCGCCTCTGCCTCTCTGACCTGGTCGCCCCCCGCCACTCGGCCCTGGTTCTCCTCTGCTTCTCAGCCCTAGTCCCACTGTCTCCGGGCACAGGTACCCCTCTGACTCCCAGCCCTGGTCCCCCTGTCTCCCAGCCCAGGTACCCCTCTGCCTCCTGGCCCTGGTCCCATTGTCTACCGGCCCTGGTCCCCCTCTTTCTCCTGGTCCTGACCCCCCCTCTGACTCCCTGACCTTGTCCACAAAGCTTCTCGGCCCTCGTCCCCATCTCCAGGCCCAGGTATCCCTCTGCCTCCCGAACCTGGTCCTCCTGTCTACCGGCCCTGATCGTCCTCGTCTCCCAGCCCTGGTCCCCTTCAGTCTCCCTGACCTTGTTCCCTCAGCTTCTTGGCCCTGGTCCCCCTTTGCCTCTGGGCTCAGGTACCCCTTTGCCTCCTGACCCTGGTCCCCCTCTGCTTCCCAGCCCTGGTCCACGTTTCCGGGTCATGGTGCCCCTCTGCCTCCCAGCCCTGGTCCCCTCTGCTTCCCAACCCTGGTCCCCCATCTCCCAGTCCAGGTACCCTCTGCATCCTGGCCCTGGTCCCCCTCTGCCTCCCGACCCTGGTCCCTTTGAGTCTCCCAGCCCTGGTCTCCCTCTACCTCTAGGCCATTGGGTTTCTCTCCATCCAGACCAAGGGTCCCCACTACCTCCAGGCCCTAGTCTTCTTCTACCTTCAAGCCCTGGCCCCTCTCTCCATCCCGGCCCAGGCCCCTCTCTCCATCCTGGCCCCGGGACCCTCTATGTCTCCGCCTAGATTCCACAGTCTCCTGGCCCTGGTCCCCCTGTCTTCTGGCCTAGATAACCCTCTGCCTCGCGGGCCTGCTGCCCCTGTCTACTGGCCTAAGTAACCCTCTGCCCCCCGGCCCTGGTCCCCCTCGGACTCCCGGCCCTCGTCCCACTCTGCCTCCCGGCCCTGGTCCCCCTTCTCCCAGCCTAAGTACCCCTCTGCCTCCCTGCCCTTGTCTCCAATGTCTCCTGGCCCAGGTACCCCTATGCCTCCTGACCCTGGTCCCCCTCTGTCTCCAGGCCCCGGTCCCTCAGTGCCTCCCAGCCCTGGTCTCCTTCTACCTCCAGGCCCTTGGGTCTCTCTCCATCCTGGCCCTGGGTCCCCTCTGCCTCCCAGGCCAGGTACCCCTCTGCCTCCCGGCCCTGGTCCCCCATCCCCCGGCCCAGGTACCCCTTTTCTTCCCTGCCCTAGTCCACCTGTCTCCCGGCCCAGGTAACCCTCTGCCTCTGGCCCTGGTCCCTCTCTGCCTCCTGCCCTTGTCCCCCTCTGCCTTCTGGCCGTGGTCCACCCTGGAATCTCAGCCCTGGTCCTCCTCTGCCTCCCGGCCCTGGTCCCCCCCTGCATCTTGGCCCTCGTTCCCCCCTGCATCTCGGCCCTGGCCCCGCTCTGCCTCCCAGCTCTGGTCACATGTGCCTCCCTGCCCTGGTCACCCCGCTTCTGGGCCCTGGTCATTCATTCATTCATTCATTCATAATTATCGAACGCTTACTGTGTTCACGTTCCCAACGCTTCCCAAGTACTAAGCGCTTGGGAAGTACAAGTCGGCAACATATAGCACTCAGTACAGTGCTCTGCACACAGTAAGTGCTCAATAAATACGACTGACTGAATGAATGATTTTGTTAATTATATCTGTAATTGTATTTTTTAACTGATGCCTGTTAACTTGTATTGATGTCCTGATGCCTTTTTACTTGGATTAATACCTCTCTCCCCCTCTAGACTGGGAGCCAGGTGTGGGCAGGGACTGTGTCTCTTTTTTGCTGTACTGTACTTTCCCAAGCGCTTAGTACAGTGCTCTCCTCACAGTAAGCGCTCTATGGCTTAGTGGAAAGAGCACAGGCTTGGATGTCAGAGGACTTGGGTTCTAATCATGGCTCCACCACTAGTAGGCTGTATGACCTTAACTTGTCAAGCCACTTAACTTCTCTGTGCCTCTGTTACCTCATCTGCAAAATGGAGATTGAGACTGTGAGCCCCTGGTGGGACAATCTGATGACCATGTGTCTGCCCCTTGCTTAGAACAGTGCTTGGCACATAGTAAGCACTTAACAAATAATAATATTATTACTATTGTTATAAATACGATTGAATGGATGAATGAAGTGTGGGTTGAACCAAAAACTCACTAGCCTCTCATAAATACATCCAGACATACACATCCATGTTCACACACACACCCCCCCACCACCACCACAACCCCCCCCCCCCCACCTCTTTTGGAGGACTGTGCCAGCCAAGACTCCATCTTGACAGCAGGGCATGTCTAGGCATTGATATCTGTCCACATTAGAAAGATGTGCCTCAAGGCTGGAGAGATGCACTGAGCAGCTTTTCTACAATGAATAGTAACTAGATTCTCCCCTCGGCCATCCTGCCCTGAGCTGTGTGCTGCCAGGGGATTTTGGCTGGAGGGCTTTGAGCAGACTGGACATGCTATTGCAGGAAGGGGGACCTCAGGACTCACTCAGGCCTCCTCTGGGGATGGGCAGAAGAACCTTGGTCTCATCGGAGTGAAGTGGCACTGGAGCTTCTCCTCTGGTTACTGCCCGTGGACATGTCGAGTTCTGAACCCTGGTCTTGAGACACCTGAACTGGTGATCCTACGCGTCTGACCGGGACTACATCTGTTGAAAGGAAAACCAGTGCTCAAAGCTGGGTGTGGAAAGGGGAAGCGGGGAAGCAGGAAAAGGCAGCAGGGAGGAAGCACAGACAACCTAGTTTTGCCAAACTTTTGCCCACTCTCCTTGCCCCCTCCTGGCCCAACATGGTTAAGTGGATCTGCAGCTAGGATGACTGCCACACTCTGCCCTACAAACACTTACCCATCCCTTCCTCATAATCCCTAGAAGTGGTTTGTTCTCCATACACTAGAGGAAAAGAACTACACACTGTATAGAATTCCATTTCTAGAAAAGAAAACCTCCTTTGCCTCCCACCTGCACCCCCTGTTCTGTTACTCCAGGAACTCCCGTCCCCCCGATACGGTAAGCCCTTAGAACAGTGCCAGTGCCTAGAACAGTGCTTGGCAGATAGTAAGCACTTAACAAGTACCAACATTATCTTTAATATTAATCTTATTGTGGGGAGGGAATGTGTCTGTCATACTGTACTCTCCCAAGGGCTTAGTACAGTGCTCGGCACACAGCAAGAGCTCCATCGACCCTACTGATCGATTGAAGGAGCAGAACCGCACAGTGGATAGAGTGCAATATCTAGTACGATACCTGCCCTTTGTCTTCCCTGCCCACACCCCTGCTTCCTTGACCTCAGGTAGGAGTCTGCACACTTTGCTTCTCATAGAAAAATAGGATAGGGACTCTGATAGACACTCTGTCCTCCTCCTGACATTGGATCACTCAAGCTTCTGTGTTGCCCAGAAATGTCCCTTCTCTGGGGACTGAGACTTTGCGGTGACCCTGGAGAAGGACTAGAGACACGGCGAAGCTTGCCCCGTCTATAGAATTAAGGGTCCTGGCTCTTCTCAGTCCCAATCGAGTCAGACAGAACTAGCTTCCTGCACAGAGCCCCAGACTCTGTTCTCCCAAGAGTGGCAGCCGCTTCATTACTCATCTTCTCCCCGATTATTAACTCTCTCTCTCTCTCTCTCTCCCCCCCCCCCCCCCCGCGGGGTAGCAATACAGATAACTTAGTAATGGGGTAAATCTGGGTGTGGAATGTGCCCACGTTGTAAGAGGCCGAGGAAAAGCACTGATCAGCTGCTCTGAAGAGATGTCCCTGGCCCATGGAACCAGAACCATTCTTTGGTCAGAGAGCAGCAGCCTGCCCTCTGGTGGCACCAGTCGGTATTCTGGGAGGCTGCACTTCCCTATCACCCCCTGGTGGCAGCAGTGGGCTTGTTCAGGGGGACTGTGCTTGGTGGCAGTATTGTATACTATAATGATAATTATATTATATTATATTATAATTATATTATTACCATAATAATAATAATGGTATTTAATAATAGTAATGAGGGCCTTTGTTAATAGCTTACTATGTGCAAAGCACTGTCCTAAGCACTGGGAGGTTACAAGGTGATCAGGTTGTCCGCGAGGGGGGGGGGCGGGGGCGGCTCACAGTCTTAATCCCCATTTTACAGATGAGGTAATTGAGGCACAGAGAAGTTAAGGGACTTAACCAAAGTCACACAGCTGACAATTGGTGAGCCAGGATTTGAACCCATGACCTCTGATTCCAAAGACCCTGCTCTTTCCACTGAGCTACGCTGCTTCTCTGTTCTAAGCACGCTGCACTGTTCTAAGCACTGGGATAGATACAAGGTAATCGGGTTGGCCCACATGGGGCTAACGGTCTTAATCCCCATTTTACATTCATTCATTCAATCATTTACTGAGCGCTTACTGTGTGTAGCACACTGTACTAAGCACTTGGGAAGTACAAGTTGGCAACATATAGAGATGGCCCCTACCCAACAACGGGCTCACAGTCTAGGTAACTGAGGCACAGAGAAGTTAAGTGACTTACCCAAGGTCACACAGCAGACAAGTGGCAGAGCTGGAATTAGAACTCACGACCTCTGACTCCCAAACCCGTGCTCTTTCCACTAAGGCAGCGTGGCTTCGTGGCTTAGTGGATAGGACGGGCCTGGGGGTTAGAAGGTCCTGTGTACTAATCCCAGTTCTGCCACATGCTTGCTGTGTGACCTTGGGCAGTTACCTCAGTTACCTCAGCTGCAAAATGGGGGATTAAGACTATGAGGCCCATATGGGACAGGGACTGTGTCCAACCTGATTAACTTGGATCTACCCTAGCTCTAACAACACTGCTTGGCCCAAAGGAAGTACATAAAATGTACCATTATTATTATTATATAGCAGTAAACTTGTTCTGGGACGTTGCTCCTCTCTACCGCCCCATAGTGCTACTAGGCAGTATTTGTGAAGCTGTGCCTCTCAATCACCCCCTCACAGCATCTGGCGTCATTCTGGGAGGCACGGGCCTGGAAGTCCGAGGACGTGGGTTCCAATCCCAGCTCCCCCACTTGTCTTCTCTGTGACCTTGGGCGTATCACTTCACTTCTCTTTTAGACTGTGAGCCCACTGTTGGGTAGGGACTGTCTCTATATGTTGCCAACTTGTACTTCCCAAGCGCTTAGTACAGTGCTCTGCACACAGTAAGCACTTAATAAATACGATTGATTGATTGATTGATTGATTCTCTGAGGCTCAGTTACCTCATCCATAAAATGGGGATTAAGACTGAGTCCCATGTGGGACATGGACTGTGTCCGATCTGATTACCCTGTGTCTACCCCAGGACTTAGAGCAGTATTAAGCACACAGTAACTGCTTAACAAATCCGACAATAATAACTGTTATGATGATTACTATGATTTTATTGTAATTATTCTTATTTTAGAGACGAGGTAACTGAGGCTTTGAAGAGTGAAATGACTTGCCCAAGGTCACTCAGCGGACACGTAGCAGGGCCTAGATTAGAAATCTGGTCCTTCTGACCCCCAGGCTCTATCCACAAGGCAGTGACGCTTCTCTCCCACACCGTGCCTCTCTATCGCCACCTGGTGGCACTTTGCTCTTCCAGCGCCGGCTTACCCCATGGGCCTCCATCTCTTCTATCTGGCCTGCGCTTCCTCTCCCAAGTCCTTCCTCTGGTCTGGAACTCCCTCTCCCTCCCTTCACATATGCCAAGCTGTCATTAACCCCCTCTCCAAAGCATTAAGGTCACAACTCCACCAAGAGGCCTTCTCTGATTAAACCCCCTTTCCTCCGGCTCCTTCTCCCTTCTGTATTGTCTTCACCCAGGGATTTGTGAAATTTGACCATTCGCTTTTGGCCCTGCATCACTTATATTGTAATAATAATAATGATGATGATGATGGTATTTGTTAAGCACTTACTATATGCAAAGCAGTGTTCTAAGCGCTGGGAAGGTTACAAGGTGATCAGGTTGTCCCCGGGGGGGCTCACAGTTTTAATCCCCATTTTACAGATGAGGTAACTGAGGCACAGAGAAGTTGACAGCCCAAAGTCACACAGCTGAGAGTTGGCGGAGCCGGAATTTGAACGAATGACCTCTGACTCCAAAGCCCGGGCTCTTTCCACTGAGCCACGCTGCTTCTCTGTATATCCCTGCATCCTAACAGAAAGAGCCGAGGCCTAACAAACACTACTATAATAATAACTGAAATTAAAAAATGAAAAAAAAGTCAGGTGGTCAAAGAAATGAGAACAGCACCTATGTTGATCAATCCCCCAAAGACTGACCAAATCCAACTTCCCTGATAATAACAATAACAACTGTGGTCTTTTTAAAGCACTTATTATCTGCCAGACACTGTACTAACCGCTGGCTTAGACACAAGATAATTTGGGTTGTACACAGTCCCTGACCCACACTGGGCTCACAGTCTAAATCCCTATATTATAAATGAGGAAACTGAGGCAGAGAGATTAATGGAGAAAGGAAGGTCAGCATTTTTGAACGGTCCCTGCTGGGTCACTTGGGGAATGTCAGGGATAGGGATGGGAGAGGTAGGGGTGCTGGATGGTCCATGCTGGGTCACTGATGGAGAGTCAGGGACGAGGAGGGAAAAGACAAGTAGGTTGGATTTGTCACACTGACGAGCAAGTGGTGATGTGACCACTTGGTTTGGGGTTCATTCATTCATTCAATCGTATTTATTGAGCGCTTACTGTGTGCAGAGCACTGTATTAAGTGCTTGGAAGTACAAGTTGGCAACGTATAGAGACGGTCCCTACCCAACAGTGGGTTCACAGTCTAGAAGCGGGAGACAGAGAGCAAAACAAAACATATTAACAAAATAAAATAAATAGAATAAACATATACAAATAAAATAAATAAATAGAGTAATAAATACGTACAAACATATATACATATATACAGGTGCTGTGGGGAGGGGAAGGAATTAAGGCAGGGGGAGGGGGAGGCGGGGGAGAGGAAGGAGGGGGCTCAGTCTGGGAAGGCCTCCTGGAGGAGGTGAGCTCTCAGTAGGGCCTTGAAGGGAGGAAGAGAGCTAGCTTGGCAGATGTGCGGAGGGAGGGCATTCCAGGCCAGGGGGATGTCATGGGCCGGGGTTCGACGGCGGGACAGGCGAGAACGAGGCGCGGTGAGATTAGTGGCAGAGGAGCGGAGGGTGCGGGCTGGGCTGTAGAAGGAGAGAAGGGAGGTGAGGTAGGAGGGGGCGAGGTGATGGAGAGCCTTGAAGCCGAGGGTGAGGAGTTTCTGCCTGATACGTAGGTTGATTGGTAGCCACTGGAGATTTTTAAGGAGGGGAGTAACATGCCCAGAGCATTTCTGGACAAAGACAATCTGGGCAGCAGCATAAAGTATGTATTGAAGTGGGGAGAGGCAGGAGGATGGGAGATTGGAGAGATGGCTGATAGAGTAATCCAGACGGGAGAGGGGTTATTGTTCAAGTTTTTGCAGGGACAATGGACCAGTGTCCCGAAAGGGTTTCTGCCCTCACCCCACCAATAGGGCCAAGCCCCCGGCTGAGCAGAATTTATCAGTCAGCCAGCCAATTCTATTTACTGGGCAATTCTATTTACTGAGCACAATATGAAGCAGTTGGTGGAGTACAATATAACAATTTATTCATTCATTCAATCACATTAATTGAGCTCTTACTGTGTGCAGAGCACTGTACTAAGCTCTTGTAAAGTACAATTCGGCAACAGATACAGTCCCTACCCAACAACGGGCTCACAGTCTAGAAGGGGGAGACAGACAACAAAAAAAAACAAGTAGATAGGCATCAATAGCATCAAGATCAATAAATAAAATTATAGATATATACACATCATTAATAAAATAAATAGAATAATAACTATTCACAAATATACACATGTGCTGTGGGAAGGAGGAAAGCAGAGGGAGGGAGTCGGGGCGATGAGGAAGGGAGGAGGAGCAGAAGATGAGCAGAGGATAAGGAGGGGGCTCAGTCTGGGAAGGCCTCCTGGAGGAGGTGAGCTCTCAGGAGAGCTTTGAAGGGAGGAAGAGAGCTAGTTTGGCGGATGTGTGGAGGGGGGGCATTTCAGGACAGAGGTAGGACGCAGGCCAGGGGTCACCGGCGGGACAGGTGAGAACGAGGCCCAGGGAGGAGGTGAGCAGCAGAGGAGGGGAGTGTGCAGGCTGGGCTGGAGAAGGAGAGAAGAGAGGTGAGATAGGAGGGGGCGAGGGGATGGAGACCTTTGAAGCCAATAGTGAGGAGTTTTTGCTTCATGAGAAGGTTAATGGGCAACCACTGGAGATTTTTGAGGAGGCAAATGATATGCCCAGAGAGTTTCTGTAGAAAGATAATCCGGGCAGCACAGTGAAGTATAGACTGAAGTGGGGAGAGACAGGAGGATGGGAGATCAGAAAAGGAGACTGATGCAGTCATCCAGTCGGGATAGGATGAGAGATTGAACCAACAAGGTAGCAATTTGGTTGGAGAGGGAAGGGAGCATCTTGGCAATGTTGTGAAGGTGTGACCGGCAGGTTTTGGTGACGGATTGGATGTGTGGGGTGAATGACAGAGCGGACTCTCGTTTACTCTACCCTCTCCGGTTCTCCCTTTATTTCTCTGGCCCTTCAATTCTTAGTCTCCTTTGTGGGCTTCTCCTCCACCTCCTCCCATCCCCTTACTGTAGGAGTCCCTTAAGGGTCAGTTCTTGGTCCCCTTCTATTCTCCATCTACACTCACTCTCTTGGAGAACTCATTCTCTCCCTCGGCTTCAACTATCATCTCTATGCAGATGATACCCAAATCTAGATCTCCTCCCCAGTTCTCTCTCTCTCCCTCCAGGCTCGCATCTCCTCCTGCCTTCCGGACATCTTCACATGGATGGCCTCCTGCCACCTAAAACTCAACAGGTCCAAGACAGATCTCCTTATTTTCCCTGGAGCGTGGGCTTGGGAGTCAGAGGTCACGGGTTCTAATCCCAGCTCCCCCACTTATCAGCTGTGTGACTTTGGGCAAGTCACTTCAATTCTCTGTGCCTCAGTTACCTCATCTGGAAAATGGGGATTAAGACCGTGACCTGTCCCACCATCGACCCCCAGTCCATGTCCTCCCCCTGGCCTAGAATGCCCCCCTCCGCACATCTGCCAAGCTAGCACTCTTCCTCCCTTCAAAGCCCTACTGAGAGCTCATCTCCTCTAGAAGGCCTTCCCAGACTGAGCCCCCTCCTTTATCTCCCCCTCCCACCCCCCCCACCCTACCTCCTTCCCCTCCCCAAAGCATCTGTATGTATATGTTTGTACAGATTTATTACTCTATTTATTTTACCTGTACATATTTACTTTTCTATTTATTTTGTTAATGATGTGCATCTAGCTTTACTCCTATTTATTCTGATGACACCTGTTCACATGTTGTGCTTTGTTGTCTGTCTCCCCCTTTTAGACTGTGAGCCCACTGTTGGGTAGGTACTGTATATGTTGCCAACTTGTACTTCCCAAGCGCTTAGTACAGTGCTCTGCATACAGTAAGCACTCAATAAATACGATTGATTGATTGATTGATTGATAGTACAGTGTTCTGCACACAGTAAGCTCTCTATAAATACGATTGAATGAATGAATGAATGTGGGACAACTTGATTTCCTTGTATCCCCTTAGTGCTTAAAACAGTGCTTGGCACATGGTAGACACATCAAATGCCATCATTATTATTATTATTATTATTGTCTTCCCTTCGGTTTCAGGCACTCAACGGTTGAGCCCGTTAAAGGGGAATTCATTCATTCAATCAATCGTATTTATTGAGTGCTTGCTGTGTGCAGAGCACTGTACCTCCCGGCCTAGGTGCCCCTAACTCCTGGCCCAGGTACCCCTCTGCCTCCCGGCCCTGATCACCCTACCTCCCGGCCCAGGTACCACTCTGCCTCCTGGACAAGGTTCCCCTCTGCCTACCTGTCCTGGGCTCCATTTGCCTCCTGGCCCTGGTCCCCCTTGGCCTCCCTGCTCTTGTCTTCCATGCTTCCCGGCCCTGGTCTCCCTTTGCCTCCCGGCCCAGGTACCCCTCTGCCTCCCGGCCCTGGTCCACCTCTGTGTCTGTGTCTCTGTAACTATCACCTGCCTTTCGGCCCTGGCCCCACTCTGCTTCTCATCCCTGGTCCTCCTGTATCCCCGCATAGGTACCCCTCTGCTTCCTGGCCCTGGTCCCACTCTGCCTCCCCGCCCTGATACCCGTCTGCCTCCCGACCCGGGACCATCTGTGCCTCCCGGCCCTGGTCTCCCGCGACCTCCAGGCCCTGGTCTCCCGCGACCTCCTGGCCCTGGGCCTCTCTCCATCCCGGCTCTGGTCCCCTCTACCTCCCGGCCCCGATCCCCATGTCTCCCGACCTAGGTTACAATCTGCCTCCTGGCCCTGGTCTCCCTCTGTCCAACTGCCCTGGTGCCCCTCTGCCTCCTAGCCCTGGTCCCTCTCTGCCTCCAGGCCCTGGTCCCCCCTCTGCCTCCCAGCCCTTGTCATCCCCTCTTCTCCGCCCTAGTTCCCCTTTGCCTCCCCGCCCAGGTACCCCTCTGCCTCCTGGCCCAGGACACCCTCTGCCTCTCGGCTCTGATCCCCCATCTCCCGGCTCAGGTACCCCTCTGCCTCCCGGCCTTGGTCCCCCTCTGCCTCCCTGTTCTGGTAGCCACCTGCCTCTCAGCTCTGGTCCCCCTCTGCCGCCCTTCCCTGGTCTCCCTCTACCTCCAGGCCCTGGGGTCTCTCTCTCCGTCCCAACCCTGGGTCCCCTCTACCTCACAACCCTGGTCCCCCGTCTCACGGCCCAGGTACCTCTCTACTTCCCAGCCCTGGTACCAATATCTCCCGGCCCAGGTACCCCTCTGCCTCCCAGCTCTGATCCCCCTCTGCTGCCCTGACCTGGTCCCCCTCTGCCTCCCGGCCCTGGGTCCCCTCAACCTCCCGGCCCTGGTCCCCCTGCCCCCTGGCCTAGGTACCATTCTAAATCCTGGCTCTGCTCCCCCTCTGCCTCCCTGCCCTTGTCCCTCCAGCTTCTTGGAAGTAAGGGGGAACTAGGGCTGGCAGGCACAGGGGAACCAAGGACAGGAGGCAGATGGTGACGACGGCAACGTGGCAGGGGGGACCAGGGCCAAGAGGCAGAGAGGTACCTGGTCCGGAGACGGTGGACCAGGGCCAAGAGGCAGAGGGGGACCAGAGCCGAGATGTGGGTAGGAGAAGGACCTGCAGGAACAAAAGGACCAGGGCCAGGAGACAGAGGAAGACCTGGGTGGGGCAACTGGGGGACCATGGCCAGGAGGTAGAGGGGTACCAGGGCAAGGTGGCAGGGGAGGACTATGGCCAGTAGGCAGAGGGTTACCATGGCCGGTAGATGGCGGACCAGGGCCAGGAGCCAGAGGGAGACCAGGGCTGGTAAAAAAGGGGGACCAGGGCTGGGAGGTAGAGGGGACCCATGGCCGGGACGGAGAGAGACTCAGTGGCCTGGAGGTAGAGGGAGGCCAGGGCCAGGAGGCTCAAAGGGACCAGGACCAGGAGATGGGGGACCAGGACTGGGAGGCAGAGGGGAACCTTGGTCGGGAGGAAGAATGTGACCAGGGCCAGGAGGCAGAGGGGTACCTAGGCCTGGAGACAGGGAGACCAGGGCTGGTAAAAAAAAGGGGGACTAGGGCTGGGAGGTAGAGGGGACCCATGGCCGGGACGGAGAGAGACCCAGTGGCCTGGAGGTAGAGGGAGGCCAGGGCCAGGGGGCTCAAATGGACCAGGTCCGGGAGATGGGGAACCACGGTCGGGAGGCAGAGGGGGACCAGGTCCAGGAAATGGGGATCAAGGCCAGCAGGCAGAGGGGTACCTGGGCCGGGAGACAGGAGGACCTAGGCTGGGAGGTAGAGGGTCCCAGGGCCGGGATGGAGAGAGGGGCCAGGGCCTGGAGGCAGAGGGAGACCAGGGCTGGCAGAACAGGGGAACAAGGACCGGGAGGTAAAGGGGACCCATAGCCGGGACGGAGAGAGACCCAGTGGCCTGGACATAGAGGGAGGCCAGGGCTTGAGGTACAAGGTGACGAGGGCCGGGAAGAACTGTGGCACCATGCCGGTAGGCAGAGAGTGACCAGTTCCGGGAGAAAGATGGGGACCACGGCAGGGACGTAGAGGTGAACTAGGGCCAGAAGGAGAAGGGGACCAGGGTTAAAAGGTCGAGGGGGGGGGACCAGACCCAGAAAGTAAACTGGGACCATGGCTAGGAAACAGAGGGGGACCAGGGGCGGGAGGCAGAAGTATCCTTTTACCGGGAAACATGGGGACCAGGGCCGGGAGTTAGAGGAGTAGCTGGACAAGGAGACAGGGGACCAAGGGCCGGGAATGAGAGAGTGACCAGGGCCTGGAGGTAGAGGGAGACCAGGGCCTTGAGACAGGGGTCCACCAGGGCCGGGAAGCAGAGGGAGACCAGTGCGGGGAGGCAGAGACGGAACAGGGCCAGGAGGCAGAGGGATACCTGAGTCTGGAGACAGGGGGACCAGGAGCTGGAGGTAGAGGGGACCAGGGCCAGGACGGAGAGAAGGGCTAGGGCCAGGAGGTAGAGGGAGATGAAAGCTGGCAGGCACAGGGGGACCAGGGCCGGGTGGCAGAGGGAGACCAGGGCCGAGAGACAGGGAGGGACCTGGGCCGGGATGGAGAGAAGGGCCAGGGCTACGAGGTAGAGGGAAACGAGGGCTGGCAGGCACAAGGGGGACCTGGGCTGGTAGGCAGAGAGGGACTAGGTCCGGGTGAAAGATTAGGACCAAGGCAGTGAAGTAGAGGGGAACTATGGCCGGAGGGAGAATGGGACCAGGGCTGTAAGGTCGTGGAGGGGGGGTGGGGGACTAGGGCCAGAAAGTAAAGTAGGACCAGGGCTGTAAGGCAAGGGGGGACAAGGGCCGGGAGACAGGGGGACCGGGACCGGGAGGTAGAGGGGACCCAGGGATGGGAAATAGAGAGTGACCAGGGCCTGGAGGCAGAGGCGGACCAGGGCCAGGAGGCAGAGTCCAGAGACAGAGTACCCGAGTCCGGAGACAGGGGGACCTGGGTCTGGAGGTAGAGGGGACCCAGGGCCGGGATGGAGAGAAGGGCCAGGGCCAGAAGGTAGAGGATGATGAGGGCTGGCAGGCACAGGGGGACCAGGGCCCGGAGGTACAAGGCGACGATGGCTGGGAAGAACAGGGGAACCACGCCGGTAGGCAGAGGGACCAGGTCCGGGCAGAAAATGGAGACCAAGGCAGGGAGGTAGAGGTGAACTAGGGCCGGAGGAAGAAGTGGACCAGGGTCAGAAGGTTGGGGGGGACCAGAGCCACAAAGTAAAGTGGGACCAGGGCTGAAAGGCAGAGCGGGACCAAGGTCTGGATGCAGAGAGGGACCGGGGCCGGGAGGCAGAGGGGGACCAGGGCCGGGAGGCAGAGGAGTACCTGGGCCAGGAGACATTGGTACCAGGGCTGGGAAGTAGAGAGGTACCTGGGCCGTGAGACAGGGGGACCAGGGTTGTGAGGTAGAGGGGACCCAGGGTTGGGACGGAGAGAGAGACCCCAGGGCCTGCAGGTAGAGGGAGACCAGGGCCGGGTGGCAGAGAGGGAGCAGGGCCGAGAGGCAGGGGGCAACCAAAACACGGAGGCAGAGGGGGACCAAGGCCGGGAGGCAGAGGGGAACCAGCGCCGGGAGAAAGAGGGGGAACAGGATCAGGAGGCAGAGGTGGACCAGGGCCAGGAGGCAGAGGGGTACCTGGGTCGCGCGACAGGGGGACCACGGCCGGGAGGTAGAGGGGACCTAGGGCCAGGATGGAGAGAGACCCAAGGGCCTGGTTATAGAAGGAGACCAGGGCCAGGAGGCACAGAGGGACCAGAGCCTGGAGGCAGAGGGGGACCATGGCAGGGCGGCAGAGGGGAACCAGGGCCAGGAGGCAGAGGCAGACCAGGGCTGGGAGGCAGAGGGGTACCTGGGCCGGGAGGCGGGGGACCAGGCCCGGGAGACGGGGGACCAGGCCCGGGACACAGAAGGGGAAAAGGGTCAGGAACCGGCTGGGTAACCTGGCCGGGAGGTAAAGGGGGACCAGGGCCGAGAGGCGGGGGAGCCAATGCAGGGAGGCAGAGAGGGACCTGAACTGGGAGGCAGAGGGGGACCAGTGCTGGGAGGCTGAAGAGGACCATGGCCAGGCGGCAGAGGGGGACCATGGCCAGGAGGTAGAGGATTACCTAGTCCGGAAGACGGGGACCAGGGCCTAGAGGAAGATGGAGACCAGGGCCAGGAGGCAGAGGGGTACCTGTGCCGGGAGAGAGGGGTACCTCGGCCGGGAGACTGGGGAACAGGGACGGGAGGTAGAGAGGACCGAGGGCAGGGACGGAGAGAGACCCAAGGGCCTGAAGGTAGAAGGAGACCAGAACCAAGAGGCACAGTGGAACCAGGGCCGGGAGGCACAGGAGGACCAGGGCCAGGAGGCAGAAGGGTACTTGGGCCGGGAGACAGGTGGACCAGGACAGGGAGGCAGAGGGGTACCTGGGCCAGGGGACAAAGGGACCAGGGCCAGGATTTAGAGGGGGACCAGGGCCGTGAGGCAAGGGGGCGACTAGGGCCAGGAGGCAGAGGGGTACCAGGCCCAGGAGGCAGAGGAGGACCAAGGCCAGGAGGCAGAGGGTTACCTGGGCTGGGAGACAGGTGGACCAGGACAAGGAGGCAGAGGGGTACCTGGGCCGGCGGACAAGGGGACGAGGGCCAGGAGGCAGAGGGGTACCTGGCCGGGAGGCATAAGGGGACCAAGGCCTGGTGGCAGAGGGGTACCTGGGCCCGGAGACAGAGTGACCAGGGCCGAGAGGCAGAGGGTAACCACGGCCGAGACACAAGGGGGGACGAGGGCCAGGAGACAGAGGGGCATCTGGTCTGGGAGATGGGGTTCAGGGGCTAGGATGCAGAGGGGGACCAGAGCCAGGAGGCAGTGGAGTACATGGGCCTGTAGGCAGAGGGGTCCAGGGCTGAGAGTCAGGAGGGTCCAGGACAGGAACGCAGAGGGGGACCAGGACTGGGAGGCAGAGGGGAACCTTGGTTGGGAGGAAGAGTGTGACCCGGGCCAGGAGGCAGAGGGGTACCTAGGCCTGGAGACAGGGGGACCAGCGCAGGGAGGCAGAGGCGTTACCTGGGCCCTGAGATAGAGGGAGCAGGGCCGAGAGGCAGAGGAGGACCAGGGCCAGGAGGCAGAGGGGGACCAGGGCCAGGATTTAGAAGGGTACCTGGGCCAGCAGACAGGGGACCAGGGCCAGGAGGTTGAAGGGAACCAGGGCCGGGAGGCAGAGGGAGACCAGGGCAGGGCGGCAGTGGGGGAATAGGTCCAGGATGTAGAGGGGTACCTGGGCCGGGAGGTGGGGGACCAGGGCCGGGAGGAAAAGAGGGACCAGGGTCAGTAGGCAGAGGGGTACCTGGAACGGAATGCAAAGGGATCCCCCTTTGCAAAGGGATCCCCAGGGCCAAGAAGCAGGGCAGAAAAGGGCAGGGAGGCAGAGGGGGACCAGGGCCCGGAGGTAGAGGGGGACCAGGGTCCGAGGCAGATGGTTACCTGGGTCAGGAGAAAGGGGGACCAAAACCGGGAGGTAGAGGGGACCCATGGCCGGAGCGGAGAGAGATCCAATGGCCTGGAGGTAGAGGGAGACCAGGGCCAGGAGGCTCAAATAACAAGGGCCGAGAGGTGGGGAGCGACCAGGTCAGAGAAGCAGAGGCGGACCAGGGCCTGGAGGCAGAGGGGGACCTTGACCTGGAAAAGGCGTACTAGGTCCCGGAGGAAGAGAAGGCCCAGGGCCGAAAGGTAGAGGAGACTCCCGCCCAGGAAAGAGAGCGGGACTGAGGCTGGGAGGTAGAGAGGGACCAGGGCCGGGAGTTAGAAGGATACCTGGGCCAGGAGGCAGAGGGGCACCAGGGCAGGGCATCGGGGCAGACCAGGGCCAGGAGGCAGAGGAGTACCCGGGCTGGTACATGGGGGACCAGGGCCAGGAGGCAGAGGGGGACCAAGGCCAGGAGGCAGAGGGGGACCAGGGCAGGGCAGCAGTAGGGGACCAAGACCAGGAGGCAAAGGGGTGATTGGGCCGGGAGAAGGGGGAGCAGGGCCAGGAGGAACGGGGCCCAAGGCCAGGAGGCAGAATGATACGTGGTACCAGAAGGCAGGAGACAGGAGGCAGGCAGAAGGGCCAGGAGGCAAAAGACTACCTGGCCCGGGAGACGGGGGACCAGAGCCCAGAGGCGGAGGGGTACCAGGGACGGTAGATGGGGGACCAGGGCCAGGAGGCTGAGAGGTACACGGGCCGGTAGACGGGGGAACCGGGCCGGGAGGTAGAGGGGGACCAGGGCCAGGAAGCAGAGGGGTACCTGGGCCGGGAGATGGGGGACCAGGGCCGGGAGACAGAGGGGGACCAAGGTCGGTAGACCGGGGGACCTGGGCTGGGAGGCAGAGGGGTACCCGGGCCGGGTGACAGTGGTACTAGGCCTGAAAAGCAGAGGGGAACCAGGGCCGCGAGGCAGAGGTGACCAGGTCAAAGAGGCAGTGGCCGTCTAGGGCCGGGAAGCAGCGGAGGACCAGGGCCAAGAGGCGGAGGGGTACCTGCACCGCGATGCAGGGGGACCTAGACCGGGAGGTAGAGTGTCCCAGGGTCGGGAGTAGAGAGGTTCCATGGCCTGGAGGTAGGGGGAGAACAGGGCTGGTAGGCCAGGAGGTAGAGGGGACCCTTGGCCAGCAGAGAGAAACACCCAGTGGCCTTGAGGTAGAGGGAGGCCAGAGCTGGGAGGCTCAAAGGGACTAGGGCCGCGAAGCTGAGGGGGGACCAAGGCCTGGAGGTAGAAGGGGACCAGGGCAAGGAAGCAGAGGGGTACTTGGGCCAGGAGACAGGGTACCAGGTTTGGGAGGCAGAGAGGGGCCAGGGCCGAGAGGCGGAGGGTACCAGGTTAGGGAGGTAGAGGAGGACCAGAGGCGAGAGGCCGAAGGAGACAAGGTCAGGGAGGCAGAAGGGGACCAGGGCCGGGAGAAAGGGGAAGACACGGGGCAGGAGACAGAGGGGTACCTGGGCCTAAAGACCTAAGGCAACCAGGTCAGAGAGGCAGTGGCCGGCCAGGGCCGGGAGGCAGAGGGGGACCGGGTCAGGGAGGCAGAGGAGGACCGGGGCAGGGAGGCAGGGGGGGACCAGGGCTGGGAGTTAGAGGGGTACTAGGGCCGCGAGACAGGGTGACCAGGGCCGGGAGGTAGGGGGGATCCAGGGCCAAGAATGAGAGAGTGACCAGGGCCTGGAGGTAGAGGGAGAACAGGGCCGAGAGCCGGGGGACGACCAGGGCCGGGAGGCAGATGGGGAACAGTGCGGGGAGGCAGAGGTGGACCAGGGCCAAGAAGTAGAGGGGTACCTGAGTCCGGAGACAGGGGGGGCAGGGCCTGGATGTATAGGGGACCCAGGGCTGGGACAGAGAGAAGGGTCAGGGCCACGAGGTAGAAGGTGACGAGGGCTGGCAGGCACAGGGGGACCAGGGCCCGGAGGCAGAGGGTGACCAGGGCCTAGAGGTACAAGGCAACGAGGGCTGGGAAGCACCGGGGCACCATGCCGGTAGGCAGAGAGGGACCAGGTCCGGGCAGGAGATTTGGACCGAGGCAGGGAGGTAGAGGTGAACTAAGGCCGGAGGGAGAAGGGGACCAGGGCCGGAAGGTTGGGGGGACCAGAGTCAGAGAGTCCAGTGGGACCAGGGCTGAAAGGCAGACGTGGACAAGGGCCAGAAGGTAGAGGGAGACCAGGGCCGAGAAGCGGGGTGGGGGAGCAGGGCAGGGTGCCAGGGCCTGGAGGCAGAGGGGTACCAGGTTCAGGAGGCAGAGGGGGACCGGGACCGAGAAGCGAGGGGGACCAGGGCAGAGAGGCAGAGGGGGAAAAGGGCTGTGAGGCAGAAGGGTACCTGGGCTGGGAGACTGATACCAGGCCCGGGAAGGAGAGGGATACCTGGGCCATTAGACGGGGGACCAGGGTCGGGAGGTTTAAAGGGAGCAGGGCCTGGAGGCAGAGGGCGACGAGGGCCAGGAGGCAGAGTAAAATGGGACCAGGGCTGAAAGGCAGATGTGGACAAGGGCCAGGAGGTAGAGGGTGGCCATGGCCGAGATGCAGGGTGGGGGAGCAGGGCAGGGTGTCAGAGCAGGACCAGCGCCAAGAGGCAAAGGGGTACCAGGATTGGGAGGCAGAGGGGGACCGGGACCGAGAAGCCGGGGGGACCAGGGTAGAGAGGCAGAGGGAGACAAGGGCCGGGAGGCAAAGAGGAACCAGGGATGGGAGGCAGGAGGGTACCTGGGCCGGGAGACATTAGTAGCAGGCCCAGGAAGTAGAGGAGTACCTGGGCCATGAGACAAGGGGACCAGGGTCAGGAGGTTAAAAGGTCTTCATCCCTATTTCACAGACGGGGGAACTGGGGCCCAGAGACGTTGAGTGACTTGCCCAAGGTCACATGGCTGACAAGTGGCAGAGTGGGGATTTGAACCCATGACCTCTGACTCCAGAGCCCGCACTCTTTCGACGGAGCCATGCTGCTTCTCTAAAGACTTGGCAAATATCATTTAAAAAAGGGGCAAGGCGGTACCTCTGGGGCCTGTTTCAACCTTCCCATGTCCAAAGCTGAGCCTTGTTGGGGCGGGGGGAGGCTGGCACTCCCCGGGTGGCGTGGGGTGAGGTGGGGGAAGCGGCGGCTGTGGTTGGGCTGATAAGCACCCTCCTTCCTCAGACTGAGCGAGCCCCCTCCTTCCTCTCCCCCTCCTCCCCCTCCCCATCCCCTCGTCTTACCTCCTTCCCCACCCTACAGCACCTGTATATATGTATATGTTTGTACGTATTTATTACTCTATTTTATTTGTACATATTTATTCTATTTATTTTATTTTGCTAATATGTTTTGTTTTCTTGTTTGTCTCCTTCTTCTAGACTGTGAGCCCGCTGCTGGGTAGGGACCGTCTCTATATGTTCCCAACTTGTACTTCCCAAGCGCTTAGTACAGTGCTCTGCATACAGTAAGTGCTCAATAAATACGATTGAATGAATGAATGAATGAATGAATAAAGGGAGCAGGGCCTGGATGCAGAGGGTCACAAGGGCCTGGATGCAGAGGGTCACCAGGGCCTGGAGGCAGAGGGGGACGAGGGCCAGGAGGCAGAGGGGTACCTGGGCCGGGAGACGGAGGAACCTAGGCCGGGAGGTAGAGGGGACCCAGGGCCAGGACGGAGACAGGGGCCAGGGCCTGGAGACAGAGGGAGACCATGGCTGGCAGAACAGGGGGAACTGGGCCAGGAAGCAGTGGAGACCCCTGGCCGGGAAGGAGAGAGACCCAGTGGCCTGGAGGTAGAGGGAGATCAGGGCCGGGAGGCAGAGGGGTACCTGGGCTGGCAGACTGGGGGGACCAGGGTTGGGAGGCAGACGGGGACCGGGGCCGGGAGGCAGAGGGGGACCAGCTTTGGGAAACGGGGATCAGGTCCAGCAGGCACAGGGGTACCTCTGCCTCCCTGCCCTTGGCCCCCACCCCCACCCCTCCCTCCGCTTCTCGTAAGTACAGGGGAACTGCGGCTGAAAGTCAGAGGGGTACGGGGGACGTAAGGCGGGGGGGGACCATGGCAGGGAGGCAGAGGAGGACAAGGGCTGGGATGCAGAGGGGGACCAGGGAGGGAAGGCATAGGGGGAGCAGGGCCAGGATTTAGAAGGGTACCTGGGCCAGGAGACAGGGGTACCAGGGCCAGGAGGTTGTGGGAACCCAGGGCCGGGAGGCAGAGGGGGACCAGGGCAGGGGAGGCTGGGGGGACTAGGGCTGTGGGGGACTAGAGCCAGGAGGCAGAGGGGTACCTGGGCCGGGATACGGGGGACCAGGGCCGGGAGGAAGATGGGGATCAGGGCCAGGAGGCAGAGGGGTACCTGGGCCGGAAGGCAGATGGGGAACAGGGCCAGGGTACAGTGCGGTACTTGGGCCGGAAGGCAAAGGGGGACCAGGGCCAAGACGTGGAGGGGGGGCAAGTGCAGGGTGGCAGAGGGGGACCGGGGCCTGGAGGCAGAGGTGGACTAGGGCCAGGAGGCAGAGGGGAACCTAGGCAGGGGGACCAGACCTGGGAGATAGAGAGGAATCAGGGCGAGTACAGAGACGAAAGGGCCTGGAGGTACAAGGAGACCACGGCCGGGAGGCTGAGGGGGACCAGGGCCAGGAGGCAGAGGGGTACTTAGGCCGGGAGATGGGTGGAACCAGGGCCGGGAGGCAGAGGGGTACCTGGTCTGCGAGACGGGGTCCAGGCCTGGGAGGCTGAAGGGGACATGGTCGAAGAGGCAGTGGGGTATTTTGGCCGGGAGGCAGAGGGAGACCATGGCTGAGAAAACTTGGGGACCAGGGCAGGGGGGTAGAGGGGGACCAGGACTGGAAGGAAGAGGGTTACCTGGCGCTCCTTCTGCGGCTACTCCTGGCCTTTGTCCTCGGCCAGATCCTGGCTCTCCTGGGACCTCCACCTGATACTTGCCTTCCTCATCCATCTAGGTCGCCTCCTCTTCCTCCTAGTCTTTGCCCTCCTCCTCCCCCGATCCAGGTCCTCTTCCTCTGCCTCATCCTGGCCTTCCTTCTCCTCCAGATCCTGGCCCTTCTCCTTCTGCAGGTCCTCTTCGTCTTCTTCTGCCTGGTCCTGGCCCACCCCCATCCGTCTTGTCCTGGGCCTCCTCCTCTACCTTCTCCTGGCTCTCCTCCTCCCAATGATCTTTTTCCCTCCTCGACTGTATGATCTTCACTCTCCTCCTTCGCCTGGGCCTGGCACTTCTCCTCCACATGGTCCTGACCCTCCTCACCCACCTGTTCTTGGCCATCCTCCACGGCCTGCTCCTGGCCCTCCTACCCCATCTGGCTCCTCCACCTGACGCTGGCCCTCATCCTCTGCTTGGTCTTGGTTCTCGCCTTCAGCCTGTTCTTAACCCTCTTCCTCCTCCTGATCCAGTTCCTCCTCTGCCTCGTCCTGGCCCTCCTCATCTGCTAGGTCCTGCACCTCCTCCTTCTCTTGGTCTTGGCCTCCTTCTCGTTCTTTTCCAGGTCCTCCACCTCTTCCTGGTACTGGTAATCTTCCTCAACCAAACACTGGCCCTCCTACTGCAGCTACTCCTGGCCTTCGCCCTCGGCCAGATCCTGGCTCTCCTAGGACCTCCAGGTGGTACTTGCCTTCCTCGTCCATCTAGGTCGCCTCCTCCTCCTCCTAGTCTTGGCCCTCCTCCTCCCTCGGTCCAGATCCTATTCCTCTGCCTCATCCTGACCTTCCTCCTCCTCCAGATCGTGGCCCTCCACCTTCTGCTGATCCTCGTCTTCTTCTTCTGCCTGGTCCTGGCCCAACCCCTTCCGTCTGATCCTGGGCCTCCTCCTCCACCTGCTCCTGGCTCTCCTCCTCCCAATGATCTATTTCCCACCTCCTCTGTCTGATCATCACTCCCCTCCTTCGCCTGGGCCTGGCACTCCTCCTCCACATGGTTCCGACCCTCCAGACCCTCCTGGTCTTGGCCATCCTCCACTGCCTGGTCCTGGCCCTCCTACCCCATCTGGCTCCTCCACCTGACTCTGGCCCTCATCCTCTGCTTGGTCTTGGTTCTCGCCTTCAGCCCGGTCTGAACTCTCTTCCTCCTCATGATCCAGTTCCTCCTCCGCCTGGTCCTAGCCCTCCTCTTCTGCTAGGCCCTGTGCCTCCTCCTTCTCTTGGTCTTGGCTTCCTTCTCGTTATTTTCCGGGCCTTCCAACTCTTCCTGGTACTCGTAATCCTCCTCCACGAAACACTGGCCCTCCTACTCCGGCTACTTCTGGCCTTCGTCTTCGGCCAGATCCTGGCTCTCCTGAGACCTCCAACTCGTACTTGCCTTCCTCATCCATCTAGGTTGCCTCCTCCTCCTCCTAGTCTTGGCCCTCCTCCTCCCTCGGTCCAGGTCCTCTTCCTCTCCCTCATCCTGGCCTTCCTCCTCCTCCAGATCCTGGCCCTCCTCCTTCTGCTGATCCTCTTCTTCTTCTTCCTGGTCCTGGCCCAGCTCCTTCCGTCTGGTCCTGGGCCTCCTCTTCCACCTGCTCCTAGCTCTCCTCCTCCAAATGATCTTTTTTACTCCCCCTCTGTCAGATCTTCACTCTCCTTCGCCTGGGCCTGGCACTCCTCCTCCACATGGCCCAGACTCTCCTCACCCACCTGGTTTTGGCCATCGTCCACTGCCTTGTCCTGGGCCTCCAACCCCATCTAGCTCCTCCACCTGACCCTGGCCCTCATCCTATGCTTGGTCTTGGTTCTCGCCTTCAGCCCGGTCTTAACCCTCTTCCTCCTCATGATCCAGTTCCTCCTCTGGCTGGTCCTGGCCCTCCTCCTCTGCTAGATCCTGCGCCTCCTCCTTCTCTTGGTCTTGGCCTCCTTCTCGTTCTTTTCCTGGCCCTCCAACTCTTCCTGGTACTGGTAATCCTCCTGAACCAAACACTTGCCTTCCAGTTCCGCCTTGTCCTGGCCTTCGTCCTCGGCCAGATCCTGGCTCTCCTGGGACCTCCACCTGGTACTTGCCTTCCTGGTACATCTAGGTCGCCTCGTCCTCCTCCTAGTCTTGGCCTTCCCCCTCCCTCGATCCAGGCCCTCTTCCTCTGCCTCATCCTGGCCTTCCTTCTTCTCCAGATCCTGGCCCTCCTCCTTCTACTGATCCTCTTCTTCCTCTTCTGCCTGGTCCTGGCCCACCACTTTCCGTCTGGTCCTGGGCCTCCTTCTCCAACTGCTCCTGGCTCTCCTCCTCCCAATGATCTTTTTCCCACCTCCTCTGTCTGATCGTCCCTCCCCTCCTTCGCCTGGGCCTGGCACTCCTCCTCCACATGGTCCTGACCCTCCTCACCCACCTAGTCTTGGCCATTCTCCACTGCCTGGTCCTGGCCCTCCAACCCTATCTGGCTCCTCCAACTGGCACTGGCCCTCATCCTCTGCTTAGTTTTGGTTTTCACCTTCAGCCTGGTCTTAACCCTATTCCTCCTCATGATCCAGTTCCTTCTCTGCCTGGTCCTGGTCCTCCTCCTCTGCTAGATCCTGCGCCTCCTCCTTCTCTTGGTCTTGGCTACCTTCTCATTCTTTTTTGGCCCTCCAAGTCTTCCTGGTACTGGTAATCCTCCTCGACCAAACACTGGCCCTCCTTCTCAGGCTACTCCTGGGCTTCGTCCTCGGCCAGATCCTGGCTCTCCTGGGACCTCTACCTGGTACTTGCATTCCTCGTCCATCTAGGTCTCCTCCTCCTCCTCCTGGTCTTGGCCCTCCTCCTCCCTCAGTCCAGGTCTTCTTCCTCTGCCTCATCATGGCCTTCCTCCTCCTCCAGATCCTGCCCCTCCTCCTTCTGCTGATCCTCTTCTTCTTCTTCTGCCTGGTCCTGGCCCACCCCCTTCCGTCTGGTCCTGCGCCTCCTCCTCCACCTGCTCCTAGCTCTCCTCCTCCAAATGATCTTTTTGCCTCCTCCTCTGTCGGATCTTCACTCCCCTCCTTCGCCTGGGCCTGGCACTCCTCCTCCACATGGTTCTGACCCTCCTCACCCACCTGGTCTTGGCCAACATCCACTGCCTGGTCTTGGCTCTCCTACCGCATCTGGCTCCTCCACTTGACCCTGGCCCTCATCCTCTGCTTGGTCTTGGTTCTCGCCTTCAGCCCGGTATGAACCCTCTTCCTCCTCACGATCCACTTCCTCGTCTGCCTAGTCCTGGCCCTCCTCCTTAGCTAGATCCTGCGCCTCCTCCTTCTCTTGGTCTTGGCCTCCTTCTCGTTCTTGTCCTGGCCCTCCAACTCTTCCTGGTACTGGTAATCCTTCTCCACCAAACACTGGCCCTCCAGCTCCTCCTTGTCCTGGCCTTCATCCTTGGCCAGATCCTAGCTCTCCTGGGACCTCGACGTGGTACTTGCCTTCCTCGTCCATCTAGGTCGCCTTCACCTCCTCCTAGTTTTTGGCCCTCCTCCTCCCTCGATCCAGGTCCTCTTCCAGTGCCTCATCCTGGCCTTCCTTCTTCTCCAGATCCTGGCCCTCCTCCTTCTGCCGGTCCTCTTCTTCTTCTTCTGCCTGGTCCTGGACCACCCCCTTCCGTCTGGTCCTGGACCTCCTCCTCCACCTGCTCCTGGCCCTCCTCGGCCCAATGATCTTTTTCCCTCCTTCACTGTCTGATCTTCACTGTCCTCCTTCGCCTGGGCCTGTCACTCCTCCTCCACATGGTACTGACCCTCCTGGACTTGGTCATCCTCCACTGCCTGGTCCTGGCCCTCCTACCCCATCTGGTTCCTCCACCTGGCCCTGGCCCTCATCCTCTGCCTGGTGTTGGTTCTCACCTTCAGCCTGGTCTTAACCCTTGTCTTCCTCATGATCCAGTTCCTCCTCTGCCTGGTCCTGGCCCTCCTCCTCAGCTAGATCCTGCGCCACCTCCTTCTCTTGGTCTTGGCCTCCTTCTCTATCTTTTCCTGGCCTCCAACGCTTCCTGGTACTGGTAATCCTCCTCCACCAAACACTGGCCTTCCTACTCCAGCTACTCCTGGCCTTCGTCCTCGGCCAGATCCTGGCTCTCCTGGGACCTCCACCTGGTACTTGTCCTCCTTGTCCATCTAGGTCGCCTCCTCCTCCTCCTAGTCTTGGTCCTCCTCCTCCTTCGATCCAGGTCCTCTTCCTCTGCTTCATCCTGGCCTTCCTTCTCCTCCAGATCCTGCCACTCCTCCTTCTGCTGATCCTCTTCTTCTTCTTCTGCCTAGTCCTAGCCCACCTCCTCCACCTGCTCCTGGCTCTCCTCCTCCCAATGATCTTTTTCCCACCTCCTCTGTCTGATCTTCGCTCCCCTCCTCGCCTGGGCCTGGCACTCCTCCTCGACATGGTCCTGACCCTCCTCATCTTACCGGTCTTGACCATTCTCCACTGCCTGGTCCTGTCCCTCTTATCCCATCTGGCTCCTCCACCTGGCACTGGCCCTCATCCTCTGCTTGGTCTTGGTTCTCGCCTTCAGCCTGATCTTAACCCTCTTCCTCCTCATGATCCAGATCCTCCTCTGCCTGGTCCTGGCCCTCCTCCTCTGCTAGATCCTTCACCTCCTCCTGCTCTTGGTCTTGGCCCTCCTTCTCCTTCTTTTCCTGGCCCTCCAACTCTTCCTGGTACTGGTAATCCTCCTCCACCAAACACTGGCCCTCCTTCTCCGGCTAGTCCAGGATTTTGTCCTCTGCCAGATCCTTGCTATCCTGGGACCTCCACCTTTTACTTGCCTTCCTCGTCCATCTAGGTCTCCTCCTTCTCCTCCTCCTAGTCTTGTCCCTCCTCCTCCCTCGATCCAGGTAGGACATCGCCAAGAGTTCAGCGGCAAAGTAAACGAAGGTGAGGTAGAGTGATTAGGTTGGCAGTAGAGGAGCTAAGTGTGTAGGCTGGGATGTAATACGATTCATTCATTCATTCATTCAATAGTATTTATTGAGCACTTACTGTGTGCAGAGCACTGTACTAAGCGCTTGGAAAGTACAAGTTGGGAACATATAAGAGACGGTCCCTACCCAACAGTGGGCTCACAGTCTAGGAGGGGGAGACAGAGTACAAAAAAAAATATTAACCAAATAAAATAAATAGAATAAATACGTACAAATAAAATAAATAGAGTAATAAATACGTATAAACAAATATACATATATACAGGTTTTGTGGGGAAGGGAAAGTGGTAAGGCGGGGGGATGGGAAGGGGAGGAAGAGGAGAGGAAGGAGGGGGCTCAGTCTGGGAAGGCCTCCTGGAGGAGGTGAGCTCTCAGTAGGTCCTTGAATGAAGGAAGAGAGCTAGCTTGGTGGATGTGCGGAGGGAGGGCATTCCAGGCAGGGGTATGTCGTGGGCCGGGGGTCGATGGTGGGATAGGCGAGAACGAGGCATGGTGAGTAGATTAGCGGCAGAGGAGTGGAGGGTGCGGACTGAGCTGTAGTAGGAGAGAAGGGAGGTGAGGTAGGAGTGGGCAAGGTGATGGAGAGCCTTGAAACCGAGGGTGAGGAGTTTTTGCCAGACCATGAGGTTATCAGGGAGAAAGACCAGAATGAGACAGAGGAAGTAGGTAAACTTTCTTGACTGTAAACCCATGTTGGGTAGGCAATGTTTCTACCAACTCCATTGTACTGTACTCTCTAAAGTGCTTTGGGTAGTGTTCTGCACACATTAAACATTCATATTTAGCAAGCTTTAATTGATTAAACTTGAGGGGAATTAACCTTTGGGGTAGTTGTTTGTCTTTCATTGGCTGTCTCCCCCAGTAGGCTACAAATCCCTAGAGTGCAGGGATTGAATCTACACCCTCTATTGTACTCTCCTAAGTACACACAGAAAATGCTCAATAAATACCATTGATTGATTGATTGATTGATTACGTCAATGACAATGTTTTGGGTTTAAGAGATTGTAAGAATGGTGGTATTGTCATCTGTGATGGGAACGTTGAGTGGAGGAGAATATTTGGGAGGGGAGATGAGGAGTGCTGCTTAGTACATGTTTGAGCTGAAGGTGTTGGTGGGATACCCAAATAAAGATGTCCTGAAAACAGGAGGAAATTTGAGACTGCGGAGAGGAGAGAAGCAGCATGGTCTAGTGGAAAGAGTCCGGACTTGTAAATCAGAAGGACCTGGGTTTTCTAATCCCAGCTCTGCTGTGACCTTGGGCAAGTCAGTTCATTTCTGTGGGTCTCAGTTACCTCATCTGTAAAATAGGGATTAAGACCAATCACTCTGTGGGACATAGACTGAGTCCAGCCTAATAGTCTTATATCTAACCCAGGGTTTATCTCCGTAGCCATTCATTCTCATTCTCCTTTGCAGGCTCCTCCTCTTACTCCCACCCTCTAACTGTGGGAGTCCCTCAGGGTTCAGTTTCTGGGCCTCCTTCTATTCTCAATCTACACTCACTCCACTTAGAGAACTCATTCACTAAAATTCACTAAAATCAGACCTTTCCTCTCCATCCAAACTGCCACCACATTAATACAATCACTCATCCTATCTCACCAAGATTACTGCATCAGCCTCCTTGCTGACCTCCCAACCTCCTGTCTCTCCCCACTCCAGTCCATACTTCATGCTGCTGCCTGGGTCATTTTTCTATAAAAACGTTCTGGACATGTAACCTCATTCCTCAAAACACTCTAGTGGTTGCCCATCCACCTCTGTATCAAAGAAAAACTCCTCACCGTTGACTTTAAAGCACTCCACCACCTTGAACCCTCACTACTTCACCTCGTTTCTCTCCTTCTACAGCCCAGCCCGCATACTTCACTTCTTTAGTGCTAACCTTTTCACTGTACCCCACTCGTGCCTGGCTTGCTGCCGGCCCCTAGCCCATGTCCTGCCTCTGGCCTCAATCGCCCTCCCTCCTCTAATCCGACAGACAACCACTCTTTCCCCACTTCAAAGCTTTATTGAAGCACATCTCCTCCAGGAGGTCTTCCCAGACTAGGCCCCACTTTTCCTCATGTCCCACTCCCTTCTGCATCGCCCTGACTTAATCCCTTTGCTCTTTCCCCTCCCAGCCCCACAGCACTTATGTACATATCTGCAATTTTATTTATTTGTACTGATGTCTGTCTCCCTGCCTCTAGACTGTGAGCTTGTTAGGGGCAGGGAATGCCACTGTTTATTGTTGTATTGTACTTTCCCGAGGCTTAGTACAGTGCTCTGCACACAGTAAGGGTTTAATTAATACAATCGAATGAATGAATGAGTGAAAGCTCAGTACAATGACTGGCACATAATAAACCATTAACAAATACCATAAAAAAGTTATAGGAACTGCAGGAGGTGAGGTAGAAGGAGAGGAGAAATGATCAGCGACCCCAACAACTGAGGAAAAAGAAACAATGTGAGACAGAAGGGATGGGGTGGAAGAGAGGAGGCATGGCATAGTGGATAGAGCATGGGCCTGGGTGTCAGAAGGTCATGGGGGTCTAATCCCAACTCCACCAAATATCTGCTGTGTGGTCTTGGGCAAGTCACTGCACTTCTCTGTCCCTCAGTTACCTCATCTATAGAATGGGGATTGAGATTGTGAGCCCCACATGGGACAGGGTTTGTGTCCAACCCTATTTGTTGGTATCCATCCCAGCACTTAGTACAGTGCCTGGCAAATAGTGTTTAACAAATACCACAGTTACTAACATTATTATTATTAGATGAAAAATAATGGGAGGGGGCAGATTCCAGCTATTGGCATATACAATGAAGGAAAATAATAATAATAATGGCATTTGTTAAGTGCTTATTGTGTGCCAAGCACTGTTCTAAGTGCTGGGGAGATACAAGGTAATCAGGTTGTCCCACATGGGACTCAGTCTTAATCCCCATTTTCCAGATGAGGGAACTGAGGCCCAGAGAAGTTACGTGACTTGCCCAAAGTCACACAGCTGACAAGTGGCGGAGCTGGGATTCGAACCCATGACCTCTGACACCCAAACCCGAGTTCTTTCCTCTGAGCCAGGCTGCTTCTCCAGACTTCAGAAAAGACTTCTGAAGCTGTAAATGAATAAATATAATAACCACTTTCCATAAAAGTGCTAAGGTGTTTGAAGGATTGACACAGCAAAGGGGAATGGAAATTCATTGGGCGTTTGGTGGCTTTTCTGTGGTCTAACAAAAGAGCAGGGAACTGGACATCAGGTGACCTGGGTCCTAGTCTTGGCTCTGCAAATGGCCAGCTGGGAGATCTTGGGTACTGTCACAGTGTTTGTGGGTCTCCGTTTCCTTTTCTGTAAAATAGGGATAAAATAAATTTTCCTTCACTCCTAGACTGTGAGCCCATATGTGAGACAGAGACTGTAACTGACCTTATTCTTTTTAAAACTTCTCAGTGCCTCAGTTACCTCATCTGTAAAATGGGGACTAAGACTGTGAGCCCCACCTGGGACAACCTGATAACTTTATATTTCCCCCAGTGCTTAGAACAGTGCTTGGCACATAGTAACTGCTTAACAAATACCATTATTATTATTATTATTATTAATAATAACAAATACCACAGTGCTTTTTCTCACTATCATTCCTCTAAAACACATCCCATTTCTGACAGAGCCAGGGGAATATCTTCATTTCTTCCTTGGATTACTCCAGCCTCAGCACCTAGGTCATCCCCAAAGAAAGGAACAAGAAGGGAACAAGGCACCTGGTGACCTCTCTTTCCCTTTCCCTTTCTCCTGCTGGAGGTCACACTCAGCTGCAGGGATCAGAGCCTGTGAATCTGTTCCTTCCAAACCAGACCCAATTCTGACAATGGAGGAGAGGCAAATGCACTGGGAACAGTGGGGCATGGAGTCTCTGCATGGCCTGGGACAAAAAAGTTAAAGCTTTCACCATTTTCTTCTAATAATAATGATGGCAGGTATCATACACTTACTATGTGCCCAGCACTGTGCTAAACACTGGGGTAAAGGTAAACCAAGCTCTAACCTTGACCCTAAAGCTAAGCCCAAACCTAGACCTAAACACAACCCTCTCAATAACCCTAACCCCAATCCTATCCATAACCCTGATCCTAGCTCAACCCTAACCCCAACATTAACATTCAATCTACCCTTATCTACGCTAGCCACTACCCTAGCCCTGGCCCTAACGCTAACAATAACGCTAACCATATACCTAACCCTAACCCTAGCTCTAATCCCAACCTTGACGCAAACCCTAGGCCCAAACCTAGACCTAGCGCTAACCCTCTCCCTAACCCTAGCCCCAATCCAATTGCTAACCCTCAATGTAACACTAAGGCTCATCAGAAGCCAAAACACAATACTAACACTAGCTCTACACCTTATCTTTAAAGCTAATAATAATAATGATGATGGTATTTGTTAAGCGCTTATTAAGTGCCAAGCCCTGTTCTAAGCGCTGGGGGGATACAAGGTAATCAGGTTGTCCCACGTGGGGCTCACAATCTTAATCCCCATTTTTCAGATGAGGTAACTGAGGCCCAGAGAAGTTAAGTGACTTGCCTTAAATCACACAGCTGACAAGTAGCGTCAGGATTAGAACCCATGACCTCTGACTCCTAAACCCGTTTACTTTCCACTGAGCCATGCTGCCTCTCTGTGTTATGACTAGTCATAACCCTATCCCTTTCCCTAGCCTTAGGCCTAGCCTTCAGTATACCACTAACCATAGCACTAACCTAAAAACTATCCTTACCCCAAACCTGAACTCTTAACACTAACCCAAACCTTAACTCAAGGCCCAAACTGAGACCTAACGCTAACCCTATCGCTACCCCTATCCTTAATCCAACTGCCACACCTAACCAAAACACTAAACCTTACGAACAACTAAAACCTAACCCTAATACTATATCAACACCAAATCCAAAAAGAAGTACCTGGCCTATTCTGACCCTAATCTTAACCCTTGTCCTAGCCCTAGCCCTAAACATAACCTTAACCTAGCTCTAATCCTAACCCTAACCCTCACCCAAAATTTAACCCTAGGACCAACCAAGACCTAACACTAACCCTATCCTTGACCCGAGCCTGAATCCAACTGCTAATCCTAGCCCTAACACTAAACCTTAATATAAGACAAACCCCAACTATAACCTTACCTCTATATCTAACCCTAAAACAAGCCCTAGGCCGAGGCCTAACCCTAACCCCAACAATAACCCTAGCCCCAGTCCCAATCCTAACCCTGTCCCCGACCCTAGCCCTAGCCTTGGCCCTATCCATACCCTTAACCATAAATCTAACACTAGCACTAACAATACTGCCAGTCCCAGCCCCAACCCTAATCCTAAACCCAATCCTATCTACAAACCTAACCCTAAATCAGCCCTAACCCAAACCTTAAACTAACTCCACCCCGTCTCTAATGCTACCATTGCCCTGGCCCTAGCCCTAAAGCTAACGATAAATCCAACCTTATACCTAGGCCTAACCCTCCACTTAAGTCTAGCCCTAGTCTGAAACCTAGACCCATCACTAACCCTCTCCCTAACTTTAGCCCTGGTCTGATTGCTAACCCTAACCATAACACTAAACTACGTCATAAACCAAACCTCAACCCTAACCTTATTTCTACAGCATTTCCCAAAGTTAAACCTAGGACTAACCCTGACATGACCTTGGCCTTAGGCCTAGCCTTCAGTCTACTACTAATCATAACATTGACCTTAAAACTATCCTTAGCCCAAATCCGAATCCCAACTTAAACCCTTGACCTAAACCTAGACCTAGACCTAGCTCTAAGCATAGCAATCACCCTAGGCCCAAGCCTAACAATAACCCTATCTAGAACCCTAACACTACCCATAAACTAAACCATAAAACGAACACTACTGCTCACCCTAGCCCTAACCATAACCCAGTGCTATCCATAACCTAAACCGTAGCTCAGACCTAGCCTACCTTAACACTAACTCAACTCCTATCTCTAAAGCTAATCTTTGCCCTGGCCTTAGCCCTAACGCTAACAGTAAGCAAAACTGTATACCTAACCCTGACCCTACCTCCAACCCTAACCTTGACCCTAACCCTAGGCCCAAACCTAGAACTAACACAATCTCCCTAACCCTAGCCCTAACCATAACACTAAATCTCGAAATAAGCCAAACTTCAACCTTAGCCCTATATCAACACCTTATTCTAAAGCTAGCCCTAGGTTTAGCCCTAATCTTAACCATTACCCTAGCCTTGGGCCTAGCCTTAAGTCTAGTATTAATCGTAATGCTAACTTTGAAATAATCCCTACCCCTAACCCTAAGCCGAAACGTAGTCCCAAACCCAGACCAAATGCTAACCCTTTCCCTACCATTAGTCCTAGCCCAAATGCTAATCCTAACCATAAAACTAAACCTTATCTCAGCCAAACACCAGCCCTAACCTTAACCCTTCACTTACTGCTACAAAAAGCCCTAGACCTAGTCCTAACCCTAGCCATCACCCTAGCCTCAGACCTAACCCTACTCTAGCCCGAGCCCTAACCCTGATCCTAGGCCTAGCCCTAGCCATACCCTTCACCATAAAACTAACACTAGCCCTAATACTACCGCTAGTTCTAAGCCTTAACACTAACCCCAGCCCAAATCCTAACCCCAGTCCTACCCTTGACCCTAATCCTAGCTCAGCTCTATCTCCCAATCTAAACATTAACTCTACCTTTATCTCTAACGCTAGCCACTGCCCTACCCCTAACACTAACGCTAACAGTAAGGCTAACCCATAATACCTAAACCTGACCATAAACCTAACTCTAACCCTAACCTTGATCCAAAATCTAGGCCCAAACCTACAATTAAACCCAACCCTCTCAATAACCCTAAACTCAGTCCTATCCATAACCCTAATCCTAGCTCAGCCCTAACCCCAACCTTAACGTTCACTCTACCATTATCTCCAATGCTAGTCACTGCCTTAGCCCTGGCCCTAACACTAACAATAAGGCTGACCATATACCTAATGCTAACCCTAAACCTAGTTCTAACCCTAACCTTGACCCATAACCCTAGGGCCAAACCTGGACCTAAGGCTAAACCTCTCCCTAACCCTTAGCCCCAATCCAATTGCTAATCTTAAACATAACCACTAAGCCCCACCAAAACCCAAACCTCAACCTAACGCTAGCTATACACCTTAGCCCTACCCCAACTGCTAATCCTAAAAATAACACTAAACCTTACCAAAAGCCAAAATCCAACCTTAACCCCTATCTCTACACGAAATCCTAAAAGAAGACCCAGGCCCAGTCCTAACCTTAATTCTAACCCTTACCCTAGTCCTAACCATAACCGTAACCTAGCTCTAATCCTAACCCTAACCCTGACCCAAAACCTAACCCTAGGCCCAACCAAAACCTACACTAACCCTATCCTTGCCCTAGCCCAAGTCTAACGGCTAATCCTAACCAGAACAATAAACCTTAAGATAAGCCAAACCCCAACCCTAACCCTATCCTCTTTACCTAATTCTAAAACAAGCCCTGGGCTGAGCACTAACCCTAATCCCAAACATTACCCTAGCCCCAGGACTAATCCTAACCCTACTCCCTGACCCTAGCCCCAGCCTTGGCCCTAGCCATACCCTTAATCATAATCTAACACTAACACTAGGCCCTAGCCCCTAACACTAACCCCAAAACTAATCCTAGATCCAATCCGATCCATAAACCTAACACTAAGGCAGCCCCTAACCCCAAACCTTAATGTTAACTCTACACCTATCTCTAACGCTAGCCATTGCCCTGGCCCCTAGCCCTAATGTTAACAATAATTCCCAACCTTATACCTAGGCCTAACCATGACTTTAGCTCTAACCCTCCCACTTAACTCTAACTCTAGACCCAAACCTAGATCCATTGCTAAACCCCCTCCCTAACCCTAGCCTTAGTCCAATTTTTAACCTTAACCATAACGCTAAACTATATCAGAAGCTAACCTCAACCCTAACCCAATCGCTATACCTTTTCCTAAAGCTAGACCTAGGACTATCCTTAACCTTAAACATTACCCTAGCATTTGGCCTAGCCTTCAGTATACTACTAATCATAAGATTAACCTTAAAACTATCCTTAGCCCAAACCCAAACCCAAACCCAAACCTTAACCCTAAGACCCATACCTAGTCCTAGACCTAGCCCTAAACCTAGACATCGCCCTAACCAGAATGCTAAACTGCACCTTAAGCCAAACCTCAGCCCTAACCCTATCTCTAACCCTAGTCCTAAAGCTAGACCTAGGACTAGCCCTGATCCTATTACCCTACCCTAAAGGCTAGCCTTCAGTCTAATACCAATCACAACTCTGACCTTAAAATTATCTATAGCCTAAACCTGAACCCCAACCCTAACCCTAACCTTAACGCTAGACCCAAATCTAGACCTAAACCTAGCCCTAAACCTAGACATCACCCTAGATTCAAGCATAACAATAACCCTATATATAACCCTAACCCTAACCATAAAACTAACAATAAAACTAACACTACTTCTCATCCTAGCCCTAACACAAACCTTTACCATAACCCTAAATCCAGTGCTATCCATAACCCTAACCATAGCTCAGACCTAACGTGCCTTAACCCTAACTCTACTCCAATCTCTTACACTAACCTTTGTCCTGGCCTTAGTCCTTAGGCTAACAGTAATCGTAACCTGTATACCTAACCCTACCCTTCCTCTAACCCTAACCTTGAACCTGACACTAGGCCCAAACCTAGAACAATCACAATCTCCCGCACCTTACCCCCAGCCCAATATGCAACCCTTACCCGTAACACTAAACCTCAACATAAACCTAACTTCAACCCCAGCCCTATTTCAATAGCTTATTCTAAAGCTAGCCCTAGGTTTAGCCCTAACCCTAACCATTACCGCAGCCTTGGGCCTAGCCTTAAGTCTAGTATTAATCATAACACCAACCTTCAAACAATCCCTAGCCCTGACCCTAACCCTAACCCTAACCCTAACCCAAAACGTATTCCTAAGCCTAGACCTAAGGCTAACCCTATTCCTACCCCTTGCTCTAGTCCAACTGCTGATCCTAACCATAATACTAAGCCTTACCATCAGCACCACCCTAAAACACCAGTCCTAAACCTATCTCTACACCCTAATGCTAAAAAAAGCCCTAGGCCTAGCCCTAACCGTAACCATCACCCTAGGCCCAGGCCCTATCCCTATCCCTAACCCTATCCCTCACCCTAACCCGGATCCTAGCCCTGGCCCTAACCATACACTTAACCATAAAACTAACACTAGCACTAACACTACTGCTAGCTCTAGCCCCAACACTAACCCCAACCCTAATCCTAAATCTAATCCTATCCATAACCCTAACCCTAACTCAGCCCTGACACCTTCCTCAATGCTAACTCTACCCCTAACTCTAATGCTCTGGACCTTGCCCTAACGCTAACAATAAGCCTAAACTTATGCTAAGCTCTAACCGTAAATCCAACTCTAACCCTAGATTTAATTCTAACCCTATTCCCAAACCTAGACCCATTAACTCTAACCCTAGCCCTAGGCAAATTGCTAACCTTACTGTAACTGCATCATAAACCAAACCTCAACCCTAACCCTATCTCTACACCTTTTCCTAAAGCTAGCGCTAGACCTAGCCCTAACCCTAACTATTACCCTCGCCTAAAGCCTCAGATTAAATCTACTACTAATCAAAACACTAACCTTAACACCATTCCTAGCCCTAACTCAAACCCTAGCCCTAGCTCTAAACCTAACCCTAACCCTGGCCCTACCCCTAGCCATGACCTTATAACCATAAAACTATCACTACCCCTAATAATTCTGCTAGGCCTAACCCTAACACTAACTCCAACCCTAATCCCAATCCTACCCATAACTCTAAACCGTGCTAATCCCTAACCCCATCCTAAACACTGTCTACCCCTTTCTCTAACGCTAGCCATTACCCTGGTCCTAATACTGACATTATCCCTAAGCCTAGCCCTAGCACTAGCCATGAATTTAACCATAACTCCAACACCAGCCCCCTAACACTACTGCTGGCTCTAAGCCACTCACCCCCCAGCCCAAATCCTAACCCCAATCCTATCCATAACCCTAATCCTAGCTCAGCTCTAACCTCAACCTTAACATTAACTCTCCCCTTATCTCTAACGCCAGCCACTGCCCTAGCCCTAGCCCTAACGCTAACAATAGGGCGAACTGCATACCTAAACCCAATTGTAAACCTAGCTATAACTCTTACTTTGACCCTAACCCTAGGCCCAAACCTAGAACTAAACCTAATCCTTTCACTAACCTCCCTCGTCACTAATCCTTTCACTAACCTCAGTCCTATCCATAACCCTAACCCTAAACTCAGTCCTAACCCCCAACCTTAACGTTAACTCTACCCTTATCTCTAATGCTAGCCATTGCCCTGGCCTTAATTCTAATGCTAACAATAAGACTCAACTGTATACCTAACCCTAACCCTGGGTCTAAACCTAATCTTAACCCTAACCCTAGACCCAAACCTAGAGCTAACCCTCTCCCTAACCCTGGCCCCAGCCTAACCATAACACTAAACCTCACCATAAACCAAGCATCAACCCTAACCCTATCATTACACCTTACGCCAGCCCTATACCTAGCTCCTAACCTTCAACCTACTACTAATCATAACACTAACCTTAACACCTTTCCTCAGTCCTAACCCTAACACTAACTCTAGCTCTCATCCTAACCCTAACCCTGCCAAAAATCCTAACCCATAGGCTCAACCTAGGTCTAACCCATAGGCTCAACCTAGGTCTAACGCTAACCGTATCCCAAACCCTTTCCCTAGTCCAACTGTGAACCCTAACCATAAGACTAAGCCTTACCAGAAGCCAAAACCCAACCCTAAACTTATATCTACACCTAAAGCCCTAGCCCTAACCATAATGCTAACCCCAGGCCTAACCTTAACACTATCCCTAACTCTTACCATAACCCTAGCTCCAGGCCTAATCCTAACACTATCCCTAACCCCTAACCCTAACCCTAACTCTTACCATTACCCTAGCTCCAGGCCTAACCTTAACACTATCCCTAACCCTAACCCTGACCCTAGCCCTATCCCTAGCCATAAACATAACCATAAAACTAACACTAGCTCTAACACTACTGCTAGCCTTACCCCTATTACTAACCCCAGGCCTAACCCTAACCCCAGTTTTATCTATAAACCTAATCCCCATCGCATTCCTAACCCAGCCTTAACACTAACTCTACCCTTAACTCTAATGCTAGCCATTGCCCTGGTCCCCAGCCCGAATGCTAACATTAAACCCAAACCATACACCTGATCCTAACCCTATCCCTAACCATTACCCTAGCCCTAGGACTCGCCTTCAGTCTACTACAATCATAAAGTTAACCTTAAAACTATTTCTAGCCCAAACCCGAACCCTAACCTTAACCCTAACCCTAGGGCCCAAACCCAGACCTATCACTAACCCTCTTCCTAAACCTAGCCTTAGTTCAATTGCCACCCTAACCATAATACTAAAACTCACCATAAGCCAAACCTCAATCCTAACCTTATCTCTACAAGTTATCGTAAAGCTAGCCCTAGGCCTAGCCCTAAAACTACCATTACCTCAGCCTAAGGCCTAGTTTTAAGTCTACTTCCTAATCAAACCACTACCCTTAAACTATCCCCAGCCTTTACTCTAACTCTAATACTACCCCTAACCCGCAACCAAACTCTATCCCTAGGCCAAAACCTAGCCCTAATCCTAACAATAAAGCTATCTGTATACCTAATACTAACCCTAATCCTAACCTTGACCCTAACCCTAGACCCAAACCTAGATCTAATGTTAACCCTACCCCTACCCAGGCCCTTACCCAACTGCAAGGTGATGGGACTGGATTGTGAGGGCTGAACGAGAGAGCGGAGTCCGAGGATGTCGCCAGGCTTGAGGGCTGGTGAGATGGCAAGGATGGTAGTGCTGTCTACAGTGATGGGAAAGTCAGGGAGAGGGCAGGGTTTGAGACCAGGGTTGGGCCAAGCGGCCCAGAGCCGCTTGGCTTAAACAAAGAGGAATTTCAATTTCCTCTGTTGGGCAATCATTGAGCACTTATTATGTGGAGAGCACTGTACTAAGCCCCTCGTAGGGTCATGCCTGGAGAGTTTCCAGTACTCTACCAGTCTCGATTACCAGAGGGAGATCAAGCAGAGGCTTACCCGTTCCATTCCTAGCTTGGGCCATGGCTAGCGAGTGGAAGGGAATCTGTTACAAGTCAAAACTCGCCCGTGCTGGGCACCAGCGGCAAGCGAGAGAGTTGAGGGCGGAGACTCAGGTTTACTGTGCAAAAGGTGGTAATGGTAAACCACTTCCAGATTTTTACCAAGAAAAACAATCTGTATACACTACCAGAACGATGGCAGATGCAAGTGGGACGTTCTGGGAGAGATGCATCCATGGTGTCGCTATGGGTCAGAGAGGACTCGACAGCACAAGACAGCAACTGTACTAGGGGTTTTGGGAGAGTACCTGGAGCCCTGCTCTGGTCCTTGCCCTCTGCTATGCTGCCTTCCCGACTCACAACCCTATGGAACACTCTCTCTGTCTATCTCTGGCTCTGTTTCCCTCTCTTCTCTCCATATCTCTGTCTTTCTCTCTTACTCTTTTCTTTCTGTCTCTCCATTCTCTCTGTGTCTATCTCTCTCCTCTCTCTCTGTCTCTCTTCTCTCTTTTTCTCTCCCCTGAGGAGGGGGCCACCTTTGGTGACATCTCCATTGGTCAGGGTCTCTAACTTGGGGAGGATAACGGGGCCCTCCCTACCAATACAACTGCTTTCTTCACATTCCAGGCCAATGACTTCACTCCCTCCTCCTCTTCCTCTCCTCCCTCCTCCCTCCTCTTCCTCTCTTGGCTTTAACTGGCTCCCCTTTCCTGCCAGCTCTCTGGCCAAGCTCCAGGTGGGGGTAAAGGTGGGGGTCCTCATGAGCCAACCAGTTGGGGCACAGGCTGGGTAGCCCACCCTGACCCCTTCCTGCTCCCACCCAGCCTCTGCCTCCCCAGCTTCCCAAGGTCCTTCCAGGGGTCCCAGACAGACAGAGCCTGGGCCTGGGAATCAGAAGGACCTGGGTTCTAATGCCGATTCTGCCACGTATCTGCTGTGAGACCTTGGGCAAGTCGCTTTACTTCTCTGGGCCTCAGTTCCCTCATCTGGAAAATGGAGATTAAGAGAGTGAGCCCAAGCTTCTTAACTTGTATGTACTCTGGCACTTTGAACAGTGCTTGGCACCTAATGAGCGCTTAACAAATACCATATTATTAATAATAATAACACTATTATAATCTAATGGTAGCTAGTAGTAATAGTAAGGCTAACTTGTTAAGTGCTTAGTACCTGCTAAGCAGTGAGTGTAATGAGCACTGGGGTAGATACAACATCATCAGATCGGACACAGTCCCCATCCCACATGGGCCTCACAGTCCATGAGGGAGGGAGAAGAGGAATTTACTCCCCCTTTTTGCCGATGAGGACACTGAGGCCCAGAAAAGTTAAGTGGCTTGTCCGAGGTCACGCAGCAGGCAAGGTTCGGTGGTCAACATTCTAAAGTTCCCCTGTCATTTTACATAATTCATTACATTAAACCTGACACAAGAACACCCTTGTTCAGTTGAAAATCACTTTGGCAACAAAGCCCAGGTAGGATTTAGTCCTACAAATTAGTCTATCTCCCGGCCTTACTACATGCACAACCTCTCCAAGAGGCCCTTCCCTGACTAAGTCCTCATTTCCTCTTCTCCCACTCCCTTCTGCATCACCCTCACACTTGGATTTGCTCCGTTTATTAACCTCTCAGCCCCGGATCAATTACTGTAATTTCTTTCTGCATGTTTGTCTCCCCCCTCTAGACTCTGAGCTCACTGTGGGCTGGGACTGTGTCTCCTGACTCTGTTGTATTGGGTTCTCCCAAAGCGCTTAGTATGGTGCACTGGCACACAAAAATATCACTGAATAATTGATAGATAATTGGCTTAAGGAAAAGTCATCTCCTGTCTTGGCATCCTTGTGACAGGAAGAGAGTTTGGGAGAGTAAACTACTACAGGAGGTAGGCAGACACGACTCCTGCCCACAAGGAGTTTTAAAGAATTAGAGGGAATAATAATAATAATAATGATAATAGAAGCACCATGGCATAGTGTATAGAGCACAGTCCTGGGAGTCAGAAGGGTCATGGGTTCTAATGCCAGCTCCACCACTTGTCAGCTGTCTAGTGGCCTAGTGGCTAGAGTTATGGACCTGGGAGCCAGAAAGGATCTGGGTTCTAATCGCCTACTCCACCATTTGTCTGCAGTATGGACCTGAGGGCAAGTCACTTGAGACTTCTCTGGGCCTCAGTTTACCTTCTCTCTATAAAATGGGGATTGAGACTGGGAAACCCATGTGTGGGGCAGGAACTGTGTTCAACATGATTTGTTTTTATCTACTCCAGCGCTTAGTAGTGTGTGGAGCACACAGTAAGAGCTTAACAATCTACCATTATTATTATCATCTAATATAATTATAATAATTGTACTATTTACTAAGCCCTTACTTTGTATCATGCACTGTCTAAGCGCTGGTGTTGATACAAGCAAATCAAGTTGGACATTGTCCATGTCCCACATGGGGTTCACATTCTAAGTAGAAGGGAGAACATGTACACTAACTTGGGTTATTAGAACTCTAGACTGTAAGCTCGCTGTGGGCAGGGAATGTTTCGGTTATATTGTCTAGCCTCTGCAAGCGGTACGCACTCAAGTACGATCGACTGATCGGTATTTGTTAAAAAGAATAATTAATGATAATAATTGTGTTATTTGTTAAGCACTTACTATGCCAGGCACTGGGGTAGATCCAAGCTAATCAGGTTGGACACAGTCCCTGTCCCACGTGGGTGGGGCTCATAGTCTTACTACCCATTTTCCGATGAGGGACCTGAGGTGACACAGCAGACAAGTGGTGGAGTGGTGATTAGAACCCAGATCCTTCTGACTCCCAGGCCCAGACTCTCTCCACTAGGCCACACTGCTTCTCGACAAAAGCAGGTGGCGCTTCAGCACCCCCGGGATTAGACTCTAGACTGTAAACTCATGGTGGGCAGAGACTATGTCTGTTATATTGTTCTGTCATCCTCTCCCAAGCGCTTAGTGCAGTGCTCTGCATACAGTAAGCTCTCAATAGGTACTCTCGATCTGACTGTAGAATCGATCGATTATACTAAGGCTTAAGAATTTGTTAAGCGCTTGGGTAGGGGGTCCTTGCCCCACCCTTGAATTCTCCCCTCTCAGATAGAAACCCCTGTGGCCCTGAGACTCACAGA